>NC_142600.1:2964209-3268065 GCF_041222555.1 Hakea prostrata
TAAGTTTGTAAGGTCCAGCATTGTACATGAGTTTTGATAATTGAAACAAATCTCAGTTTTGCAGGTAACCAAGATGAAACCTTGGGGGAGTTAGAAGGTACTGAGTCTTAGTAGGCTTTGACTGGTTTCTATTAGTTTTGACAATAATTTCAAAATGTCGATAGTGTTAACCAGTTTCAACCAGCTCATCATATGTCAAGTTTTATCTAAAGTAGATGGTTTTGATTAGTTATGATCAGATCTTGGTTTTCGGCTGCTGTGAACCTTGGTTGGCACCGAAATCTTCTTGATTAATAAAAAAGTTGTATTTGCTTCATGTCTCCTTGCTCGAGTTCAACCAAGGAATGTATATGCTCTTTCTTATTTATAAATAACAATGTCTCAAGTAAATGATATATTGAACTAATATTAGGCATATGTAAGGGTCAGTACATGATTTTACTCAATAAACATTATTGTCCGAACCAGAACCTTCAGAATTTAAGTTAAGAGTATGGCGAAAAGTTTTTTGCAGTCATGTTTGATGAGATTATTGGATACCATGTAGGAAGTTAAAAAGGCGAACCTAGTGCCCAAAGCTTCTGCACAAGCTGAGTCGACCCCCCGGGGGGGTTTGCATTTTCCTCTGCAGTCTCACCGCAGAAATTTTTGCTAAGAGGCTGTTTTGATTCTTTGACCTTGAACTACAACAGTGGTCCACTGAACATTGTGCCAAAGCCCGCTCCTGTGTGAGAGGATGATATCCTAATTGTTGGATGGACATGTCAAGACTTGGATTAGCTACGAGTCAAATTTTAACTTTAAATCTAAATCAAATACCCTCACATCCAATGTATGTCCATACAGCATTGCATGTTTGCAATTATTCATGTGTAGGATTCCATCTTAATTTTGTATATTACAACAGAAACTGAACATGTGAGCAGAGGATATGGAGATCTACTTTGTTCACGATTTAGGGGTCATCTGATCTCCTGAGTGGGAGTTATTTGGACCGATTGGAAGATAGAAGTATGTTTTATTTATTAAGGAAGAAGGGTACTTAAGTCATTTTAATTTTAATTTGAATCACAATGCAGAGGCAAAGTAGAAGTGAGAATGGTTCCTGCTTTTTTTCACTCTGAACATTTTCACAAAAGGAACCAATAGGAGAGTTTGTTAGACCCAAAAAGAAAAAAAAATTGCCCGAACAAGGTAAGCTTTTTGAATACTTTTGAATGCATTTGATTAGAAAGAGGAGAAAGAAAGTCTAAAGAGAGATTTTAAACTTCCCATATTTCTCAACATGGTCCATCGTCTGGTGAGCGCCCATAGAACAAAGAGAAAACCAAAAAGGGGAATTTGGCCTGCCATTAAGGAGTCTAAGAACCCCATCCTTTTCAGCAGACCTAACTCAAATGCTCTGTTTTTTTGTACCTACTTTCTTTAATGAAGAGAACTTCTTGGATGCAAATTACTATTGTGTTCTTTTCCATTGTAGATGACACATCTCACTCACACTCCCCTCCCCTCCGGGTCACATTAAATATCGGCCATGTGATCATAATTTGATGTCACTGGTTATGAATTTTTTTTGTTTACTACAGAAGTGCTGGCTCCTCCATGCACACTTGCTGAAGGGGGTAGGGGTTTTGGTGTATAGATTCTTTTCTGTTTCTAATTTCATAAAAAAGGGTACTTTCTCTAAGACTTTTAGTATTAGATTGGTGTCGGTGTTGGTTCTAGTTTCACCAGCAACCAATATGGTAAACTAAGTCTTCATCTGCACTTGCATGGCTCGTCAGGCATTGCAGAAATTCACGGCCGTTTATTGGTAAGCAGTGTTGCTTTTCCTCCTCCATTGGCAACATTTATGTCTATGGAATCACCTGAACAATTTCACAACAAAATCTTCTGCATCTGAAATCATTGATTGTGGTTGTCTTTGAAGTCGATTAATCATAGATCAGGAGGGCATCAATAATGGATTTGTGTCTATAGAAGTTAATCTTCATGGTTTAGTAGATTATCTGATTTTGAACTGACGAACTCAATTTCATCCTATGATTTAAAAGCCTGTATTTGACTACCTACTCTCTTCTCCTGCAGTTGCTGAAACAGTGGAGGTGCATTGGTTGGGGGAGTACCGTTCAGGCCCTGCAATGCATGTGTTAGCATTTGCAGTACCAACTTGGCTTTGGACACTTTCCATGGGGTCGGTGCGGTGGTTGGACCAGTACGGTTCAGAAACTGTCAGCATCCACAGTAGATAATATTTCCCTTTCCATCCCACGCTTGGATGTAATTGCAGAATCGAAGACAATGTGCTGGTGCTCATCCTCAAGGCGGTGGGGTCTGTTTGGTGATGGCGACCTCACAGCTCGTGTTAGTCACGTGGCGATTGGGCTTGTTTCTCTAATTTATCTGCACATTCACGTGCATTTGTAGAATTGTAGCCCCCACTACAGCGGGGAACCTACCACCACGAGTTACCACATGAGAATATATGGAGAGAAATTGGAAAAACAAATTTGAATGTTGCCATAATTTAAAATTTAGTTGTCAAACCGGGTTCAACCGTTGAGACAATCACTTTAAAGTTTAAACTTTAAAGGTCGGCTGAATGGGCCAGCTTGGGAATGGAAAGAGAGTGAGAGATATCTGATTCTTCTCAAAAGTTAGAAATCATCTTTTCTTTTTTGATGCTAAAAGAAACTTACCAAAGAGAAAAGGATATTTAATTCAGAACTGTGATAATCGTCAATTAAGCAAAGCAACTTTCCTAACTGAGTGAGACGGACGAAGTTGACTTGTCCAGGATGGCCCATCTCGGCCCCCCAGAACTGTCCTACCCAACATGCCAAATCAGGCCCACTATATTGGTCACAGAATTTGGGCCTCTTGGGAATGAGAAACGTTACTATATAATCCAATTCAGAACTTACATGAATAGCAGAATAGGGAAAGAAAAAGATATGTTGGGCTTTGATTTAGGTTTTACTCTGGCTTCAAATTGTTCCGCTTTCCTCTTGTCAGGGATGTGAGCTTGATGGTGTACCTGGTCTTGTTTACTTGTGCTTTTGATCGTGTATGGTGTTTGGTTCATCTTGTGGAATTGAACCCGGTCCCCACTATGGTTTAACACCTCTAGTAGCATATGCTTTTTTCCCCCTGGAAAATGAGTTAATTGTGTGAAGCCCAACAGCAAAAAAATACTTAATCCAGTACATTTAAGATTAATTTATCGAATCAGATGACCCTAATGACATTCCCAAACTGATGCTTTTCTGGTCTATTCCATCAGTTCATAGAGATAACAAATATCGGACATCTAGTGGCTTCTGGGTTGGTCTACCGTCTATGCTGTGGACCATGAGCCTATTCCAATGCGACGTGACCCAACAACCTGTATTGTCTATTCTATCAATTAACGCAGAAAAGGATTTAAAGTGTTTGTATTGTTACACAGTTTGATTGCCTTTGCTTTGGACCTTTTGGGCTGTTTTCCATGGCAGCACTTTAGAGTGCCAGCGCTGCTGCCTCGTGTAAGGCCTTGTTTACACAGAATTTCCTCTGTTTTTGCTTCAGACGAAACGTGAATATAACTCTTACCATAGATAGATTACTTGGGTTCTCTTATTAGAGCCCATTGTTCTGGATGGGCCGAATATTTTCCATGTAGGCCCATTAGGGGTTCGTTTTCGGTACCGAATATCCAAATGTTTGACATCAATTTCGGTTTCTAATTCTTTTGAATTGATAGAGATAGAGACTGAATTGACTTTTAGAACCAGGATACAAAAACAGTCGGTTTGTTCATTGTGCTTCAGAGCTGAAGGACTGATTAAACCGGTTGATACTCGTAAAGTGGGTCCATTAACTTGTGATGCCCAGTAAACTACGGCCCATTAAGGTTCACGTGGGCCCAGCTGCCATCATAATTCTTTACTTGCCAACTTTTCTGTACCGACGGCAGTGATTCGCTGACAAAAGCCGAATAATAAAAGGGGAAAAATAAAACATTTTTACTTTCTTTGGTTGAATTTTTTGCACGGGATCATTTGAAGGTTGCTTAATCAGATTAACACCTCTTAGTGAAGAGGTCATACGTTCGCTTAATCGATACAAAATCTAATACCATGAACCAAATCTGGTTTAGTGTTGATAAGATTTTGCGAACGGATCCATACAACTAGCCCTCGGTACGTCCAATCGGTTCCACTATTGGATGGACTACAAGTGGACGAGTTTAATCACAACTATCAAGGATATGTCCAAATGCGTCGATTGTGATTAAATCCATACCCCTGATGGACGGATTTTGTACTCATGGATGGCTGGAGACAAAGGATCAGGATCACAAGTTTTGCTGCTAATACTGTTACAATAGCTTATCAAATTGTATCGGGTCTTAACCGGTTCAGATGCGGCACAAAACATCATTTTGACACGATGGGTATCGGTATCCGCATCATATTGAATCGGCCGATGCGACCGAGAAGGTGCTTTACCGCAACGTTGCATGACCAACGTTCATATCCGAGTGATACAATCTTTTGAAAAAATCTTTTGGGTTGGGAATGCATTTGAGCCGAATTTGGTTGCATTTCATGTGATTGTATGTATCTTGTAAACCCAGAGTCAATTTCTAACCTTACATCTAACCCAAGTTGGTTTATATAAGGAGAAGGAAAGCGTGGCCACTGGCCAGCGGCTGGAACTGGTTTTCTGTCTCTTTTCTTCCCCTCTTCTCTCTCTTTCTCTCGTTGCTTGTGAACAATCAAAGAATTTAGCGTTTGAAATTATCCGGCCATATAGATTACATTGATTAACCATGAGGTGGAGGGGGAGAGAGAAGGGATTTTCATAACCTTTTTCTTGAGTGGTTTGCTCAAGCTTGGGTTGCGTATTTGCTTTTTTTTTTCTTCTTTCGTTTCTGTGGTGGGTTCTAGTCTCCGGTGTTCTTTCTTCTCGTTTTTTCCTTCTGATTTTGATGGGTTCAGAAGGGGAAGTGATCATTAATGAGACAGACGGGCGAAGCCATAAGTGTCAGTGCTTGTTTAAAGCTTCAGTCCTTAAAAAGTCTGTGTTATCCATGTCTAATTTAAGGCACGGGTGTAGTCATTCTTCCGTGGCTGTGAAGTGAAAGAGCTTCGTTTCAGAACCCTTCAAGCTTTAGAAACTGAGAACACAGTGGATAAATCACTCTGATCTAACACGTTCTTTGTTTAAGATTTTTGGATTCTTTTTCAGTCATGAAGAGGCTTGCTAGCTCAGATTCATTGGGAGCTATGATCTCCGTCTGCCCATTTACAGGTAAAACATGTAGCTCCTAATTATAATAACGCCAAGGTGTTTTAATGACGGCTTTTTTATTTCAAATATTTCATGGTTTCATAGGTTTCTTCTTTCTGGGTATAACATAAATAGTTCTGTTAGTGTTGATTAAATGCTTTTCATCTTGTGGTCCTTCTTGGGTTTCTGGTTTTGTGATTGGATCTGAGCTAACATGGTTTTCTTTTCGGTCTGGTTCCAGAGGAGAAAGACAGCTCCCATGTTTACCGGAGAGGGTTTCAGTCTATGCTGGAGAGCTTCGAAGAAGAAGACTGTGTTGAAGAATCTGGTCAGATCTCGGAGAAGAAGAGACGACTAAGCGTAGACCAAGTGAAAGCCTTGGAGAGGAATTTTGAGGTCGAGAACAAGCTTGAACCAGAGAGGAAAGTGAAACTCGCCCAGGAACTAGGCTTGCAACCTCGACAAGTGGCCGTTTGGTTTCAGAATCGTCGAGCAAGGTGGAAGACCAAACAACTGGAGAGAGATTATGGCGTTCTGAAAGCCAATTATGAATCTCTGAAGCTTAATTTCGAGTCTCTCCTACAAGATAAAGAATCTCTGCTTGCAGAGGTAATTAAATTTTAAATTTAAGCTAAGAAGTGACTTTTGTAAGGACTATTCTTAGTTAATTTAAAGTTAGAATGTGGGTTTCTGCAGATCAAGGAGCTAAAAGAGAAGCTCGAAGAAGATAACGTAGAAAGCAATGTGTCAGCTGCAAAAGAAGAGATCCTAATTTCGGAATCGGTCGATAACAAAGTTTCCGAACAACAGAGTCAGATCTCTGCTGCCGCTGCTGCTGAACTTGGAGGATCTGAGACGGCGGACCTGAACCAAGATTGTCGCAACCTAAGTGGGTCTTCCGACAGTGATTCTAGTGCGATCTTAAATGAAGATAACAGTCCAAATGCAGCTATTTCTTCATCTGGGATGTTTCAGCAATTGAACTGCTCTTCAAGATCTTCTCCTTCACCCACTTCTTTCAATTGCTTTCAGTTGTCGGATTCAAGATTGACTTCGTCTACGTCTACTGCACAGAAAACAACGTATCAACCCCAGTTCGTGAAGATGGAAGAATACAATTTCTTTAATTCCGAGGAACACTGCAATTTCTTCTCCGATGATCAACCTCCTACCCTTCCATGGTACTGCTCTGATCAATGGAATTAAAGCAAATCCAGATCAGGAAACCATCCAGATCAGAAAGAAAAAGTGGAGAAAAAAAGAAAGTCCCAACACATCAAGAATCTAAGTCTTAATCAGAAGAATTTTGTAAAATAGAGCTGTATTTAACTTCAATGGAATCCATCGGTTCAAAAGAAGATGCAGGCCTGCAGCAGGAGAAAGAGGAAGTTGCAGGATTGGTGCAGAAGAGAAAACTCGATTGATGAGAACTTGAGGATAGGTCCAAGGTCAGGCCACCCAGAATAAGACAACCATGTTTAGAAAAAGGATAAGCGAGAAAAACGAAGACTTGCAGGGGAGAGAGAGAGAGAGAGAGAGAGAGAATTCACGTGGGTTCCAGAGGATGACGTATTGGGTACTCATGAGTTTTTATCTGATTTCCTGCGCTTCACCATTCCGTACTGTTTGGGAAAATTTGGCGGGAATAATTAGCTCGTTATTAAGCTCCCATGTAAGATAATTTAATCTTAATGTGGAAACGGATTAGCCGAAATCCGTGCATGGATAAAAATGAACAAAATTGATTCCATAGCTATCATTTTCATTTTATCTCTTTGTTGTTTTTTTTTTAATCTGGTGGTGACATTATATATATATATATATATATATATATATATATATATATATATATATATATATATATATATATATATATATTATAGGGAGAATAATCTTCAATGGTTAAAATTATTCTTCCAAACAATTCCGCTAAGAAGATTATAGTCTAAAGATGATTTTGTTAGTAAGCATTGTAGGTTATCAACCTCAGATGTACTGTAACCATTATTTTTGGTCTCACATTTGGATTTATTGAAACGTAATAACCTAGAAATAAGAACATAAAGGACAAAAATGGAAAGGTAGTGTGTCCAACCGTGGCCGTGCATGAGCGGTGTTGTAGTTTGCAGCTTTTCTGTTGGGGTCGTGAAAGTCAAAAGGAGGTCAGACTCCCTCTTCATACGCCATGTTCCTATTGTTCCAATTATAGAGAGACATTGAGAATCTTCAAAGGTTTTTTTTTTTTTTTTTTTGGAAAGGTAGCTTGTTACTCTAGGGTGGGAACTGAATTAATATACACGATTGAGTGGGTGTGAACCCAAGACCTCACTGTGGGAGGGCGGGTCTTTAACCGCTTGCCAACTTGAATATATATGTTTTTCAAAAAAAAAACATTTTAATCAAAATTCGAAATCTTTTGTAACATCGAAATTGATGCCTACGAAAAATGCAACAATCAAGTTTTGATTAAGCACCCCCTTGAGCTTGATAGATTAAAATCTGTTGTCATTCGCTATAATTGGACTCGATAAGGATTGGGTTATTAACCCTAGTTTTGACTTGAATAAGACCATACCTTAGAGGAAGGTAAAGATTGAATAATTTGAATTCTTTCGAGATCAAGGATAAAGTTACGTATTATATCTAAACTATATATAAAAGTTACTCCTTGAGGATGTAGTCAAGCATGTATAAGTTGTTCAAACATGTATAAGTTGTATGTACCATCACATCATTGACTTGCTAAGTGGTATTTGTCATTGTCCATAGAGCCAACCAGCTTTGACCATCAATACTACTTATTTGTTACATTTTTTTTTGGGTGGGGGGGTTGAGATTCTAAATGTTTATATGTAATTGGTTGTAGCGTTTGTATTTTCTTTTCATCTTTTAAAAATCCATAGACTGAAACTACTGGAATTAGAAAAGTTTATATGGATAATAATTTTTGTCTCAACACCATGTTTTTTCCACTTCTTTTCTTTACATCCAAACATAACCTTTTATCAATTTGGCCAAGTGGATTTGCGACTCCAACGCGGAGCACTTTGACGCTTTCTGACCACAAAAACCTGTGGGGCCCACGGTGAAAAATACTTTTTGGAAAAAAAAAAATCACGAGTGAGACCCACTAGTTTTTGTGATCAAGAAGCCATGAGGAAGTACTTTGTGTTCCCTCAACGGGGAGATGACCGGAATTCAGTAATTAGCTGGGTTTTGTTCAGTGGAACCCCAAATTGAAGAACGGTGTGGCAGCGGAGGATGTCATATATGGAATTCAGTGAAGTTTGCAGAGACACGCACAAACACCCACAAGGCCTGAAGGCCCTGAACCCTTCTCTCTCTCTCTGTCTTGTTTTCCACATTTGACAGGTGAGAGAGCAAAACCAACCAAAGAGCTCCTTTATAGGCCTTATGTCCCTTCTCCCAAGAGAGAAAAAAGCCTTCCTTTGTAGGGTGCAGTGCTATCACCTATCAATGGCTCCTTCTTCCTTGCTTCCACCACTCCTTTCTTCTCTCTCTCTCTCTTTCCCTTACAAGTTACAACTTACAACGACTCACGGCACAAGTCTCACTCCAAGAAAAGAAAAGAAAGAAGAGTCCTCAAAAGCTGCGCTTATGACTGGACAGCATATACGACTAAGTGTTCCTGGTGAAAGCAGCTTTATAGCACTAAAAAATCAAATAAAAAAATCCCCAAACGTAGCCAAAGCTTTGCCAGTAATACTTTTCTAAAAGCATTTCTTTTCAAAAACACTTTTAATTTACCTTCTAACAAAAAAAAACCCACGGCCAAAAACCATGGTTGATAATTTCGTGTTAAATTAAAATGAGTAAAGATAAGAGAGGACCCAAATCACAGCCAAACATGGAATGCAAGTCCCACCTTTAGTGTGTCCATGGTTTAAAACCATTCGTGTTACTGTGCTTGCTATTCCACTGTTCATACAATGAAACCATCCGATTAACATGATCAGAACCGTTGAATTGTTCTTGGCAATCTAGTGGTGCCATCATAGCCGCTAAAATATGATGATTGCATTATTATTATCTTAGCTGAAAATGAGAGATTCCCTTCGATTTTTCTTTTATATAATGTGGTCCCATGATTTAATCTGAGTGGGACCCTAATCTGTCACTTCTATTTACAAAGTAGAAGAGTCTGGACGGGGGAATGTGATGTGGGACCATGATGTATCATCAAGACATCAACATCGTCATGGTGGAATTGCCAGATGGATGATGATGGAAGAATATTCAAAAAATAAAAATAAAATTCGAATATCTTTTCCTTTTCTTTCTCACCAAGCGTTTGGTTTTAGAGCTTATTTTAATTTCGGATCTCTCTTTCCTCCCTTCTTCTTCCCCTAATATTTTAACCTAATTTTCTCGTTTAGCTTCTGTTTTTATTGAGTTTTTCATTTTTCAGGCAGCTAGCACATAGGGTGGCATGTTCCACTTTGCCCATACACTATCTTATACTATTTTCCAACTGCTCTTTATCCAACACAAAATTTTAATATTTTTAATCATGTGTTATCATCATCATCAAACAAATGGAGAATCCAACATTAATGGAAGAAGTTAGGGTAAAATTTCGATTCTGAATGCTTTTGCTTCTCATAACGATAAGTGGGACAAAGATGCTTCTTATGTATTGAGGGATTGTTGTTATACCAAAGGCATTTGGGGGTAAATTCCTTCCTTCACATTGTCGGATTGGTTTCGCATGGAGAAAATAAAGGATTGGGTGCACACAAATCAAATTCCTTAGAGGCATGTTCATGCATTTCCAATTGATGAAACCAAAGTGTAGTTGAGCTTTAATGACAGGATTTCGACATCATGTCTATGGAGAAGTTAATATTGCTATCAATTGGATATTGGTGGCGCCTCTATTGTTGAGGGGACTTTGATATTTTTTTCAGGATTCTCTACTCTAGTTAAAGAGATCTTTCAAGCAAATTCCTCACATACTTTCTTTGAGTAAATTTTTTTGGGGTCCCGTTTATGTATTAAAAATATGTATCATACCATGCGTCATGTTTTTTATAATGAAAACAACCATGAAAGGTCCAGATAATTTGATCCTTTCAAAGTTGATACCCACAATTAAATTATGGTAATGACTTTATTAGTAGAAAGGTACCCAAAGAAACCTATGTTATTCTTTATATAAGGAATTTAAAAAGCAATCGTGTGCTTGACATTTCTCAAGGTGGCATATAATTACTAGTGTATACTTAATTTTTCTTTTTCTTTTTTTGGGTAGAACTAGCATATGCTTAATTATGATTACATATCAACATATCTAACGTACAAAGGTTTTTAATTACCCTCCCCTCCAACCGAAAGAAAAAAGAAGAAGAAAAAAAAGTACACGATCATGTCACTTTAGGTTTTGGAAGTGTTGAATTTAACCAAGAATTTGTGGGGTGGCTGTTTCTCAAGTTCTTTCTACTTTGATTTTTAGATATAAATTTATCTATTTCTCTGGTTCACAATTAAATAGAATCTTATCATTTAGTATGTATTTTTTTTTTTTGAATAATCCAATGTTTAATTACTCTTTGAATGACATGAACCACCCTCATCTCCTCTTTCTAATTTTCTCACTGTGAATCTATGATTTCCTTACATAAACCGTGTTCATCTCCTCTCTATGATCTCGTCTTCCTTCCATATATGACATGAGAAATCTTCATGAATGACAACATGTGTTATATAAAACATGGTGCATGCCATTTGTGCACCTATATACCCAAAAAAAGAGCATAATTAATGACAATATTGTTAATTTTAGGCCTTGCACGTAATAAGAAATTATATCTAATATAGGAGGGTGTTGTTGCTATGTTGCATGACCCCTGCATAATAGGTCTAATGAGACTACGTTACAACATTCAAGATGATAATGATGCATGCAAATTTTGGAAGCTTCACTCTTGAGAAAAGGAATATGATCAGCATATAAACTTAGAATCTTCCCTAGAGATACTTAGATTCACTTGTCACTTTTGTGCATGAGCAGCATATAAATTGAACAATGTGGATGTACATGGTTCTAGCATGATATTGGTGGTTTTCAATATTGTGGGTGTTGTTTGTCTGTCCCCCCTGGGGGGGTGGGGGGGGGGGGGGGGGGGGGCCTTTTTGGGGGGCCCCCCCCCCCCCCCCCCCCCCCCCCCCCCCCTTTCCTTCCCCCCCCTCCCCCCCCCCCCCCCCCCCCCTCCTTCCCTCGCCTCCCTCCCCTCGCGCCCTTTCCCTTCTTTTTTTTTTTTTATATATAATTTTAAAAAAAAAAAAAAAAAAAATAGAACAAGAATAATACCAAGGAAGTCTCATATTTCAACTCTGATGTATCATTCTAGATTCATATTCTCCTCAGAATCTCCACTTCATTGTGTATGCGGGTCCCTGGTCCTTTTTTAAGTATGTTGATGATGGTAAAAAATAAAAAAAGAAATTTCTCAAATCAAGTCATCCAAAATATGTTACCCCAAATTTTCCGGACTTTGCTTGGGTCTGTGCCAATAAATGCGCAGGACCATCAAGCCATTCACTTTGGGCGGTGGGATCGAAATTTCGAATCTTACGACCAAAATTTCTGCTTGATGATCCTGCACATTTAATGTGCCAGATAGCTTGAATGATGTGAGACGATTCAGCTTTGTTACCATGATTTACTGGGCAGGAAAGGAATAATCGACCTCGAAGGGCCCGGAGGACCGACATCTTTACAGTGGCTAAGATGACCCGACGCAAGCAAAGCTAGTGGTGGAGGATTGCCCAAGACAGAGACAATTCTTCTCAGTTGGGGATTTCGGTTTCTGCCAAGAAGTCCATTATTGGTTACCCCCCTGGGGTTGGACTCGATCACATCCCGGGGACAATGGAGGGTATGGGCATGGCCAAATTCGGGGTGATGTTATTTTTGCTTGTCGGTGGTTGTGCTAATGTGGGTGTTTCATGAGATGCTTGCAATCGGTGTGGCTTGCAATTGCGACCAATACGGCGCAATAAGGTTTTGGTGCATTCGACCCAGGTGGCAATTAGGACTCACACCGCCCACATTGGGGGATACCACACATGTTGAGGATATTCTTCACTTGAGATCCTTGTTTCAGGAGTATATTTGGTGCATGGTGTTAGGGAGACTAATAGGTGCGCGGATTTTCCGGATTGGCAACGCGGACCAACAAATTTTGTTGGATCCTCTCTTTGCTCGCCTCTCAATATGTTGTAGAAGAGAGCGAGGTTCTTTAGAACCTAATCCCGATTATTGTTTGTATTTTATTTATTTCTATTAATATAAAGTCTCTTTTTCTCAAAAAAAAAAAAAAAATGCCAGATCTAAGCTTTTTGGAAAATTTCCACCCATCCCTTTTCTCTAGATACTTTGGATTCGCTTTCACTGCAGACCCTTTTAAGATAGGATCCAATCACGTATCTTCTGGGTCTCTGCAAATTAATCATTCAAATTTCTCTCCTCAAAGTCACTTCACAATCACACACGCGCACAAGGCCCGAGTTTGAAGGCTTGAGAGCCACCATTTGCCATTTTATGACGTTGGGTGAGCGGGCATGATAACGATAAACAGTATATGCAGGTGAGATGAAGCCATCACAGCCGCCGCCGCCGCTGTTGAAGAGGAAGCGTTATAAGGAATCTAATCCAAGTTTGCTTGGAACTTGGAAGTCTCTTGGCGGGCGGAAGGTTGTGATAGCCACGTAGAGTGTGGTGTAGTTAATTTTGATTGTATATAATGGCAACTTGTTGCTTAAACTATTGTGGCGTTGACGTCAATCGTAGAAATGAGAAAAGACAGCAACGCCACCCAAATGATCTACTGCTTCTATTACAACTTACAAGAACTTTTTCTGAACTGGGTGGGTTAATTCAAATATCTGAAAAGACTAAAACCTTCCAAAACCATTGGACGAGGAAATAACAAAATTTATCACGATTTGAAGGTATTTTGTTTATTTTACTAATACTGGATTAAGAGTTTTAATAATTATTTACTCGCATATTATTATACAAATCATATATCAATACTTTGAACAGTCCTTTTTTTTTTTTCTTCCATTCAACAGATATTTTATCATTTTCGAGACGATTATTATATGATAACTACAAAAGTCATTTAAAAACGTTAGGAAAGATACGAGATATTAAAGAATACAATCCATCACATACATACCTTACAGTATCTTATTTTTTACGTATTTTATGGAGATACCATAAGATAGATCTAAGCTTCTAGAAATTCAAAGAACCATAAACTACTTTTCACATATCAATTTAAACTAAATTATATGTTGCCTTCCGATTTTAGTAATCGAATTTTCTTATCTTTTGTAATGGGTAGGGCAAACTCTCAATGTTCTTTTTTCCTCCCAAGAAAGACCCGTTGTTTCAAAAAGTTAGAAATTTGATTGGTAAACCAGCCATGATCAATCACGATCCTAACTGATTCAATTATGGGTGGTTCATTTTAAGACTTAGCACCAGACAGGCACATCTACTATTATTGGGATTTATTTTGATGGATAAAATTGGAACAAAGCATTAAGGACTAATTGACTGAAATTGCTTAAGTGGGAAAAGGGGTTCTTTACAAATAGGGGCAATTGTTTCACACCTGACCATGATAGCCCTCTCGATACTTTATTGGAGTTCTGTAACTAGTTGTCGCCCGTCACGTCAGCCTTTTCCCAATGCGATGCACATTTAATGCACAAGACCATCATGTAAAATTTTGGATCCTCAAATCCGAGATTCCGGTTGAAATCAAAATCTCGACAGTTGAATATCAATGGTCAAGATTGAAATTTTTATCTACATTTCAATCCCACGACTCTAGTTGATCTATATTTTTCTAATGTACAATATCATTGTTGGGAAGATCAATTCCTTGGGGTCTATAGAGAGTACACGCTTGTGCTCACCAATGAAAATGCAAGCATATGCATTTGCGTCACCCTCACATTTTTTCCTTTGATGGCAAGAGAAAGAAAATACACTGAACAGTTTAATTATTATAAATTTAAACATTTTAAAATATATAATATTTAAACCTAAAATGGTAAGCCAATGGAATGGAAGAACGAGCAACATGTAAGGCTACTGTATCTCTTTTATTATAATTTAATAATTTTTATTGATCAATAAAACAATTAAATCACGATTGGGTGAAGCTGAAGTAAATTTACGAATAATTTAAGTTTTAAATATTAGATTCTCCTTATCTTGCTTTCATGGTTAGATTATACTATGCCGAAGGAGAAAAAGAAAATTTGTTTTTTAATTAAATAATGTATCTAATGGGAACGGTAGAAAAAAAAAAACCCCCCGGGGGGCCCGGCCCACAAAAAAACAAAAGTGGATGACTTTGGTGTATGGAGTAAAGAAAGGGGATGGGAATTGACAGTTAGCCAAAGAAACCCCTATAAGCATACTGTATGATATTCCTAAACAATTCACAAAGAATATACCACGACACTTTATAATACGTTTAGTAACGATTAAGGAAAGAAAAAATCGGCAAGCTAAAAATATTGAAAATTTTAGAATCCAAATCTGCATCAACACTCTTTCATTTTCTAGATTTTCCATATTCTTTTTCTTCTCTCAGTAAATCTCTTGTCTCTCACTCTTTCTTCTTCAAATTTTCCTTGGACTCCTCTTGAAAGTTGCTGTGGCAACAATTTTCCCTTGAGAGAAGTACATTGGCTTCTCAAACTCACACCTATTCCTAACCTATAAAAGAAATAGATTCTTCTCAATTCTCACCATGCCTACTTTCGTATTTATCATCCTCTACATAGACAAGCGCCTTTTGTAATTTAACATTGATTGGTGGCCATTGCTCTTGTCCTCTACATTTTTTTCTACTTTCTTCACTCTAGCAAAAAGACTTCCCCAACACTGATGAAACCCCATTTAAATGTTTGCAATATTTCACCGAACATTTTGTCCATTGTGTCGGCAATATTTCATTATCAAATATTTTAGTTCATTTATTAAAATCATAAAAATAAGATTTTCCAGCAAATATAGAACAATTTGGAGTTGGTAATCTAACCATATATATATATATATATATTTGGTAAACAAAAATACCTTTATACAGGTATGAAATTTCCTCCACCTAGGTTTCTCAAAAAAATAAAGCCTACCTATAAACAACATCCAATGAATATACCCAGAACCGTAGGATTGTCTCAGGGGTCGTGTGTCGCCATCAGGGCACTCAAAATGGAGAGATTCCGGGTTCTTTTCTTTTCTTTTCTATTAGGAGAGTGAAGGAATCGTGTTATGTGGCCCCTAAGAGTTGCAATAAGTGGGGCCCTCCTTTTTTATTTTCAATTTTAAAAATGATAAAAATCTTGGTACGGGAAATGTGATGTAGGGCCATGAAGCATCATTACCATCACCACGGTGAATTGCAGATGGATGGTGATTGGAAATGGAGATAATCCAGAAATTGGAATTGCTTTTTACACCTCTTTTTTTTTCTTTTCTTTGCCATCAGTGGGTTGCCTTTTTTTAGCTTATTTTATTTTCATATCTCCTCCCTACTTTCATCTGTCTTCCCACTATAAATATTTTAACAAAAGTTTTCCTAAGTATCCATTTGTTTGTTATTGGGTTTTTAAATTTCCAGGCAGCTAGCACATAGGGTGACATGTTCCACTTTGCCCACACTCGCTTATACAAGGTTACTACCGCTCTTTAACCAACACAGGATTAAATTAAATTTCTTTGGTTATATGTTAACATCATGAAAGAAAAGAACAGACCTAAGTGATTCCAACTTTACTAGGGTTGGGTTAAATAAAAATTAAAATAAAGATATCGATTTATGCTTTTCTTTCCCACCCCACAACAAAGTCTTCCTATATTGGCAGACTTCTATCTCTAAATGTAATACATATGTTTAAATTATGCTTTTCAATGGGTTACAGATCATAATATCGGTAGATCCTAGGAATGAAATTTCTCTTCAATTATGGTTAAGGGAAAATATTATCCAAAGAAAACCTGAAAGTAGAGCTTAGTGGGATTTTAGGCTGCAAAAGACCAATTTCTCTTAGTATGAAGTCGAGAGTCAAGTCTCTCGAAATCAACAGCAAAACCTCACTTAATATATATATATAGGGATTAGAAATCCACTTATATTAGGCTATTTAGGATTATATTCCTAGAAAAAACATTAGACATTTGAACAATCCAAGGGGTGGAAACTGTCACCACACATGACTAATAGTGAACTCAAGAACTTCCCCAGCTAAAAAGTCAGCAAAAGCATTATCCACTCTATTTTGAAAACAAAACTAAAAAGATTCAAATCAAATCAGGATACAGAGAAATATATCATCAAAGATACTGCTGCTTGCCCAATTTAGTGAAATTGACCCGTCTATTAAGGGGTAAAATATGTGTAAACTTCAGTTTCAAAAAGAAAAAAAAAGGAAACTTGAATGAAAAATTCAATAAAATATTATAGGGTGAAGGATATCCTGAGGGTCATTTTATCCTGTAAGAGATTGGCTAATGGGTCTCAATCCCGAGCTTTAACAATCCCCTGAATCAATTTGATGATCTCATGCATGTAATGGAATCCAACATCACCAGAGAATTAAATGAAGGAATATGCTAATCCCACTTGTTCAATTCTGGTCAGGTGTCAGAACCTAATTGCACAATCCCTTGCTCCCACGATAGAGAAAAAAAGCACTTTAAATATACAAGTTAAAAAAAATAGCCTATAGTCTCTGGGCTGCATTTTCTATCTTTCGCTTTCCTTGCTAAAGTCCTGTGTGATATCAGCAGAGCTAGAGAAATGTATATCTTCAAATGATTCCCACCCAAATTAATATGTTGGCCATTGTTGATAGATAACTAAGGTTGTCAATTTCCAAGAGGTTTTAAATTCAAATAAACTTTACTTTTACACAATAGAGAGAACACTTGATGTGATGGATGTGTTGTTTGTCAATGACACTTGTTAAAGGTTTGGAGTCTGCATTCTATCATTTGCATAAGCAAAGAAGACTACTATAATCTATTAAGGTCATATGAATATTTAGGTAAAGTTCCTATATAAGGTTTAATTGAATATCATATAACATCACTGTGAGGTTCCCATATACTCATCTCGTTGTGAACATTAAAAGAGTCTCATTAAATCATGTAGAAATTTTGATTCTTAGCCTATTTCCCTCAAAATGATTATGAAATTCTTAGTTTGCATATTTTTTCCAAAGTCTTTGCGTAATATGTAGTAAAAGAGAAATAATCAACCACGTACATAGCTTGAGAATACTAGAAAATAATTATATTATTATATATTATAAGTAAAAGAAGAAAAAAAAACAAATTTAAACAATACCTATAATCTGTAAACAAATAATACGGTAAAACAAGTTGAATTTTCAGTATTCTCTCAAACCCAATTCTCAATAATGTAAGCACTATTTTAAACATTGGAAGACATGTTTTTTATTAGTGGCAACCTCTCCATATTGGACACATGTCATGATCAAAAGTAGTTATCATTATTATTTGTATTCTATTATATAGAAAAATATGTTAGAGTATATTTTTTAATAATAGTTAGAACCTAAGATACATAATCAATAGAATAGTGAAGAGACAGCAACATGAATCTATTATATCTCTTTGTTTTTTTCTTTCTTCTACTCCATATATCTAAAGCCAAAATGAATTATAAAATACGATATCTGCTTCACCCAACTACGATTTAATAGTTCGGTCAAGCAGACAGGGCATTATAAAAGTTACTTAGGGTTTTAATATTAGATTCGCTGCTGAGAGCAGATCTTCTATTACAAAAGAAAATCAAAATACTTATAACAAATACAAGTAGATTATTAGTTAACACATTCCCTAGACAATGCCTTCACCTCATAAGGACAACATAAATACATAACGTCTAACTGACGGGAGGTCAAAATATCTCTATTTTTATGTGGCGAATAGCAAAAGTTTTGCAGATTTTTTTTCCTTTCAAAATTTTGTTCTTGTGGTCCTGTGGAGGAGTTTTCTTTTTCTATTTTCATCAATTTTTTTGTCTTTTTTAAAATTTCACTCATGCCTCAGACTCAAGTCTCTCAATGATTTTGGGAGCTCGTCCATTGAACAATCCAACAAGAGGTAGAAAGTGTCATTCTCCAGATATATATGTGTTATATCAAGGACATTTTTCAAAATCCACAAAAGGGAGGCTAGTGTGTTCTGATAATTCAATCAATTAAAGAGGTGTTTCTTACCTGAGAGCACTTACTCCACTTGACCATTATAATAAAAAATTTCCAGGATTTTGTACGTGGAGCCATCAGCCATGCATGCATATATAATGATTTCTTGGACGACCTTTAAAAAGTGTCATGAATGATCATGCACCTGCTCAGAGAGACAGGGAAACTCTTAAGTATATACTACTGCGAATGGTTGAATTCGTAAAAAGATAAAGAAAAAGAGGGGGAAGGTGTCAAAATGAAAGAATAAAAGTACCACTTCAGATGAAGTACAATGAAATATTTGTAGACAAACTAGAACATTTAAATACTAATTATCAGTTAATCCCACATCCTACACACTGAAACAAAGCCTTGTAAGAAATGTATTGTATACAACAATTAGCTGTCAGTTATATTCTATCTATAAAGAAAAAAGAAAAACAAACAAAAAACAGCTATAAAAAAAAAATAAAAAAAAAAAAATTTAATGAAAACAAGATATGTTTGGACAAGCGTAAGTATTAAATATCACTTGTAATTTGTGTAGCTTTACCCGTAAAATATGGGATGTATTGTATTTTTATTTTAGTAGAAGATGTATAATGTATTATATCTAGAGTTACGCATGCTTTAAATCTGATACCAGATAATTGTATTAAGACGACAAAATATTCTATTCTTAGTTATACCATATGATAGCTTAATATGGTAATTCTAGTCATAAGATAATAGTTGAAGCTCGAATTCGTCATTTGTCAACTTTCAGAGTCAAATTCTATCATATCCATGAGTTCTGTAGTTTTTGAATGTTTAGTGTGCTATATTACAAGCGCTGTTAGAACTTTGAACAATTGGATTGACTTTGTGCAGATTCCAATTGAAAAGTAAAGCCGGGTTGGACATGAAAAAGAGACGTTGCAGCTTTAAGGAGTATATGAAACCTCGCCAAAAATGACATCTGTGGAAAAGGCACATCGCTTTCAACTTTTTGGAACTTACATTTGATACTTGTCCTATGCCCGAAGAGGGGATATGACTTGGTAAAGCTAAAACGAACACAAATTCCTAATTAACTACGTTAGTATTTTTGGCCCAAAAAAAAAAAAAACTACGTTAGTATTTACATCTCTCCTCTGCTCATATCAACGGTTAATCCGTGGTTCCAATCCAGTAACTTATCAGCTAGAAGCCCTACATCATAATTAATAGACTTTCTCGAGCCGAATTTAAGTCATATTTATTAGTTTGCTGATGCCATTACAGCATTGCAGAGTGTCCCCAGGGTCTATTTTAATTAGGAAGATTAGATGATATATAAAATCTAATTCCCCTTGGGTTATGAAATTAACAGTGTCGAAACTATTATTCATTAACGTTCCCTTACGCCAGCCATGTTCTAACAATATTTATTGTTGCTTTCAAGGTGTCGGAACCTAGGAGACCATCAGATTGACAGGTCACAAGGGACTAGACATTATTTATGGAATCTATTCATACTTAATGTAGAATGAAGTGTTGTTCACCTGCTCTCTAATTTCACTTAAATTAATTTTCTACTTAAGTCAGATGTTAGCTATCTACTTGTAATCTTTCTACCTACCCGACACTAAACATCTTCCAGGGGTATAGCTTACTATGTCTAATTCTACCAATGTTAATATCATAAGACTATAGGATTATGTATAATGTGCCATCTTTTTACCTACCCAACACTAAAAAACACTTCTTCCAACAAAAAGGAAATAAAGAAACACTAAACACTTGTTTGTGTCTAGCTTATCTATGGTGCACAAATTGGGTTCTAACGAATTTTTGGAGAAGACTGAAGTTTAGATCTTTGGGTACGAGTGTATAAAACAGTATATGTATGCAGTTGCTTACATTATACTGCAATCCACAGCTTACGGTGATCATTTTCCCGCTTGGATTGAACTCTGGTACGTGTCAAAACCTACCCTAAATGCGGAAACTGATCCAAACTGACCCAATGCAGGTTTTGACCAAGCCAAATGATCCTCATTCAATCAGGCTTTGTGCTGGGGTATTCCACACCTGAAGCCAATTCAACTTAAGCCACATCTCTGAAACAAAAACCAATTACAACAACAACAATAAGTCTTGTTCTAACTAAATGGGGTCCGCTACATGGAGTTTTGTCTTCCGATTAGTTTTGTTCAAGGCCTAAGCTAAGCATATCATTTTTCACCGCTTCTCTTGAGGTTATCTTAGGTCTACCCTTATCTATTCTAGTTTTCCTCAATCTAGATTATATCACTTTTCCGTACAGGGGCATTTATATGCTTCTGTTGAACATGGTAGTAACTCCTAGAGCAACTCTGATATGATCATTCATTATCTTATCCTTCCTAGTTTTGCTACTCATCCATCTTAACATCCTCATTCTACTACACTAAGTTTACCTATATTATTCTTTTTAACATCCCAACACTCTACACCATACATCATAGCTAATCGACCGACGGTCCTATATTATTTTCCTTTAAGCTTTAATAAAATATGTCAATCACACAATACCCCGGACACACCTTTCCACTTCATCCACCCTATTTTAATTCTTGGAAACATCATCCTCTATATCAGCTCTTTTATTTATGATTGAACCTAGGTACTTCAAAGAGTCGCTTTGAGGAATCTCTTTATCATCAAGTTTCACCATCCCATTGTCTGCCCGATCATGACTAATGTTATAAATTAAATATTATGTGTTCATTTTACTTAATTTAAAGCCTATTGATTCCAAAGCTACTCTCTATGATTCTAACTTGGTAATAATCCCCACTTGATTCTCATCTATCAATACAATATCATTTGCAAAAAACATACACCAAAGGACCTTATTTTGAATGCCATTGGTTAATTCATCCATCACGAGTGCAAATAAATATGGGGTTAAAGTTGATCCTTGATGTAGTTCAATTGTAATTGAAAATTCATTACTTTGTCCCCCCTCATTATTCTTACACTTGTTACTGAACCATCATACATATCCTTAACTATATCTACATATTTGCTTGCAACAATTATTTGCTCTGGTACTTGCCAAATTAACACTCTAGGAACTCCATCATAAGCTTTTTCTAGGTTAATAAATACCATATGAAAGTCCTTCGTACACTCTCTATACCTTTACACAAGTCTCCAATCCCTAATTAGGTAAATAGCCTTAATTGTAGACATTCTCGGCATAATCCCCAACCGGTTCTTTGTAATTGTGATTAAGTGTCCCAAACGGGTTTCAATTACTCTGTCTCATAATTTTATAGTATGGCTCATCAGCTTAATGTCCTTATAGTTGTTACAGCTTTGAAATATCTCCTCCTTTTTGTAAGTTGGAACCACGATGCTTCTTCTCCATTTATCTAGCATTTTCCCTGTGCTCATGATCTTATTAAACATCTTAGCCAGCGGGTTCCTAAGTTCTTCCATAATTTTATTGGTATTTTATTAGGACATTGTGTCTTGCCGAGTTTCATCCTCCTTAGTGCTTCTTTTACTTCGGATATCGAAAATCTAGACATATATGTTTGAAAATTGGTGCCTTGGTTTAGGGTTGAAGCATGGTCATTAAGTAGATTAGAGAAATAGATTTCCCATCTTTTATTGATGTCTTCATCACAGTACTTTACCATCTCCATTTTTAATACATCTAACATGGTCAAGATCTTTACACTTTTTATCCCTTATTTTAGTTATATTATAAATAGAGTTTCCTCCTTCCTTCGTACCCAACTTATTGTATAATTCTTCACACTTCTTCTAGCCAACCTTAAAATTAACTTTCTTATTCCTATTGGTAGCTTGAACCTCACAATTCCACTACCAAGTCTTTTTATAAGAATGAAATTTTCCTTTTGATTTACCTAGGACATCTTTAGCCACCTTTTTATACACATAGCCATCTCATTCTATATCGCGTCAGTGTCCCCATCAAAAATCCACTTTCCATGTTTGACTACTTAATTAGCAAAGAATTTCAAACACTTTCCTTTTAAGTTCCACCATCTTATCCTGGAATAGTTAATCTTGTACCTTTTATGAGTTTTTGGGGTTAAAGACATATCCAAGATCACAAGACTATAATGTGTAGTTAAGTTTTCCCCTGGTATCACATTGCAATCCTTACATGACAATCTATCAGTCCTTCCAGATAGGAAGAAAATTATTTGGCTTCTATGATGTCCACTTTTGAACGTAATTAAATGCTCATATTTCTTTTTGAAGTAAGTATTTACAATAGGTAGATAAAAAGCAACAACAAATTTTAAAATTAGAATCTCTTCCTCTCTCCAAAACCATATCCTCCATATACGTTGTCATAGCCTCTTTAATATTTTCTAGTATGTCCATTTAAATCACCTCCCATGATAATCTTTTCTCTTTGACGAATTCTTTGCATTAGTCCATCCATATTTTCCCTAAATTCTAACTTAAGACTTTCATCTAATCCTACTTAAGGTGCATATGTACAAATTATATTTACAATCTCTTTTTCCATGACAAGCTTGATAACAATAATCTTATCAGCCACAATTTTAACATCCACCACATCATTCTTAAAATCATTATCCACCATTATACCTACTCCATTTTTATTAAATTTATCCACAGTATATCAAAGTTTAAAGTCATCCAACTCTTTAGTGTCTTTACCATTCAATCTCGTCTCTTGAATGCAGGCTATATTAATCATTTTTTTCCTCATTACATCTATCAATTCTAAGCTCTTACCTATCAAAGATCCAATGTTCCAAGGTGCCAATCAAATCCTACGTTTTTAGACTAACTTCTTTACCCACACTCGTTCACGGCACGGGAACTCTTGCCTACTTATCACGGCATCTGGGCGCCAATGCGACATGTTGCTTGCATGTACCTAAATTATATGAAAATTTCGGATCTTGTAAGTTAATTTTTGCAAGATAGTTTTCTTCATCTTCTCATTCAACTCTTGAGGGGGACATGAAGAAACAAACCATCATAAATTCTGAGTGGTTTAAAGCACCCAATCCAATATTTATTCCACTAAAATGTAGGGCAACCACTCATTGTGAATAAGTGAATGCTAAAACTTCTTACTCAGTGTGGATCAATCATGATTGATACGGATGAGAAATGTAGTTAATATATGAAACCTAGAAGACTAAACTAGGATTCTATCATTTCTAGCGCTTTGAAGAACATGTAACTAGGAGGACAGATTAGTGCCTCAAATGCATAAATAACTTTCCTTGTCAGCTTTATAAATCAAGTTTGACACAAAAGAGTCAGAGAAACTCGAAAGCTGAAATAACAAGAATGTAAACTAACCCATCTTTCAAAATCTTACCCACTCTCCCCAGTAACCGCTATTAGCTTAATCAATAGATTGGGTATCAGATTGCTTGCGCTAGTGAGCCCTCAAAACATTTTGATTCGCATGTTTATTTCTTATTTCTTTGTGTCAGTCTGCATTGAGATTCGTGCATCTAAGTTCTCATTTGTCTTGGATGCTAAATCCATTATTAGTTCTCTTGCTTGGACACTCGCCTGCTTATTTCATCACAGACTGTGTCTGTTTTCAAAAGTGGGTTACAAAGGGGACACGTTGACACCAAAAACCAAAAGCACCCTGCAAGTCGTAACAGGTTGGCTGTTGGGATTGTTTCAAAACCTCTTATCTAATCCCCCAATGCCACCACCCCAACCCTCTTGTTTACAGCTTTATAAAAAGCCGGGAAACCCCACGGAATATGACAACTCTGTCCCACAAATGATAGGCAAATCCTAATACGTACACGGTAGAGGTAAATTCATATCCTTTGGAATTAATAAGGAAACTCTATCCAAAATAATAATAATAATAGTAAAGAAACATAAAGGTATACGATGCACTGAGCTGGTATCTCTATCTTACTTCGGGATCGGAAATCAAGGCTCTTACACACCTTGAAAAAAAAATAGCACTTGGTTGCATTGCATTGGCTTCTTGGTAGTTGGATACCTTTACGCAAGGTTGGATGGATAACAGGAACCATAGATGACGGTGTAAGTAACGGTTGAATTGCATTGGCTTCTTGGTTTCTTTTCATCTGAAAAATTAAAAATTCCATTCGGAGAGAAGATGAGAAAGAACTTGGCTGCTATAGTGCACAGCTTCAAATGTGAAGAAGGGGCCCCAAGACATAAGGAATCCTAAAGTGGGTCCTAGCACGACACGCAGCGTCGGGAACCGAAGAGAGCTGACTGGATGTAACACCAGTTTGAACGGATAGCTTTTTAGCACATTTCGTATATCGTAATGACAACACACTCTTTGCACCAAAAAAAATTACAAGACACTCTCCATCTATTGCGGCATTTGCACCGACCGCCGGACCGGCTTCTTTCTTTTCTCCGTGGCTTTACTCTCTTTACTCTCATCCCAAATACACCTTCCGCCCCAAGCTCGCCCGGACTTATTATTAACCCCAATATATGGGTTTGGATTTCAAAGAAACTAGCCCTAACAAAACCGGGCAAGGTTTGTGGGTTTAACCCTAGGACAAAACCAACTCAGCCCTATCCGACCCTGTGTTAATTTAATTAAAACTACATCGAAAAATTGATTCAATCCGCAAGCAAAAATACTTTGTAATAAAAAAAGTTAAAATTTCAAATCTCCTTATCAACAATAACACACATGTTTTGTTTTTAAGAGTTAGAAATCAAGACAAAGTAAAGGCCAATCAAAATAATTTAGCGCTTAGGTCCTTCAACAAAGATTGGATTTAAACTACCCAGATCAATTTAAACCCATTAACACTCGAAAAATCAACTCGGTGGGAACTCACATGCAATTCATGATCTTTAAAACTATGGCACATATACTGTGAAATCTCTTACGTGGCAACTATATAGAAAATATATTCATACTCATTAAATTAATAGAACATTAGTCAAATTCTCTATTTTCACAGAAAAAATTATTTCAACCCACATAGTTGGATTATTAATACATGTGCAACATCAAAACCAAATGTTACCAGTTTAGTAAATATGATTAAAAATATTAACTTTTATTTAATTTACTAAAAAATAAAAATCCTACTTTGAGATTGGACATATACCAAAAATTCAACTACACAATTAAAATATTTTTCATTTAAGTCAATGGGAAAAAACAATTAAAATAGGACCATATTAGACCGATAGGAGACAATCACAATAGGATCATATTAGACGCATCGGTCTGGTCTGATCCGGTTCTCATAGCTGCGAGCAAAAGTGGAAAACCAATTTCCCAATGCGAAAAAGGGTGTTAGAAAAAGGGCATCCTAATATCTTCCAGAATACATAGGGTCAAACAGTCTAGGTGGTAGGTGACTAGGTGTAGGGCTCCCATCCTCTTTCTTATGAAGAAAATAAATACAAGAAACCGAAATTGCTTTTTCAAAAACAATAGGCCAACGTTAGATGTCGGACCAAGTGGGGTTCGCGGGCTCCACTCACATGGTTGGTGCAAGATATTGGACCCCGCACGTCATTTTCAAAAATCAAAACCCCCCCACAAAAAGAGGAAATAAAAATAATAACTAGAGAAAGAGACACCGGATGAAAACCAACGAGTAGAAGAGAAAATTAGGAATTGGAAAGAGACTTTCCGTAAAGCTCTCCCATGTCATCCAGGGGGCCATCGTTCGACTGGGCTCTCTCACGAAGTAACCCCTGTGGTTTAGTGTTTGGGTGGGGGTAATCCAGGGTTTTAAATTGGGTTTGTGAATCGAGTGACAAATCACGATATCTGATTGCTAACATACATCACGGCTGATTCACGCCGAAAAGCCATTGGAATACGCTATTTTTGAAGGACAAATTATGCTACTCGTATTAGAACTGATAATTCGAACTGATTTTTCGAAGGGGAAAAAAATAAAGATCAGAATTGATTTGGTTCAGATTGAGTTCGACGGTTGAAACAACAATTCTGTTTAAACCCTGAGAGATCCCAGGTTCTCAGTAATAAGTAATTTCTACGTCCATACGCCTACGAGGCCCTCGAATGTTGGGGCCTTAGCTAACTCACATCGGCTGAGAAGAATAGTCAGAGCTGTCAACTGTGGAGAGGGCGAGCTGTACTCTATACCTCATCGGATCTAAAGGAGAAAAAGAATCCCAACTGGTCTGCCTTTCACCGTCTGCATTGGCACAACTATTTTTCAGCTTGTTGGGGCATCAGAAATACCGGTAAGTCATAAAATTTGTAGCCAATGCAGCATTGCCAAGCCCATGTCCACGACAAACGCAGTAAATACTACCGAGCACTACTGGATCCGTCTAGTCCTAAATTTTACACAGCTGAACTTTATGGGCCTCGACTAGCATAATTAGCCAAGCTAGGTTTATCCTGTTGATAAACCTGTTAGCCGTTCCCCCATGATACCTAATGGAGACTTACCTCTGTAATAAGTATCACAAAGCACTCAGATGGCATAAGAAGTCAAGGAAACCTCAGAGATCTAACTTAACGTAAGAAAGTCAAGCTGCCATATTTTAAGAAATGATACGCACTCTATAGTCTATACTTTTGGTTACATTGAAAGGCTTAGTTTTGGGAAATGCTTCAGGAAACCTCATTGGCTGTCTACCCAGTGAATTTTCAGATATAGTTTGAAGTCCAGACATCCTTTACTATACATAGTCCACATTACCTAACCAAAAAGCCCAATTTGCTGTTTGATGACTGGAATGCACAAGTATCAACATTCGCCTATAAAGGACAAGAACAATCCTTCTGAAGGTTGGGCATACAAGATGTTACCAAGGAAGACTGCATAGACTTTGCTACTATGGTTTACTAGATAAGAGCAAACAGAAGTCCAAACTAACAAGAATCGACAAGAGAACATAAAAGCATTAACAAGGGAAAACGGAGACATGCGGAGGAAAGCACGAAAAAAGAAATGAATGTTGAATTCAAATTTAGCAGAAGCAGAGAAAGATGTAAATATGGGAAAAGAGTAGCTTACCTTACATTTTGCAGCATCACCTAACTAGCTTCAGCTTGGGCCGTGGCTGCAACTTCAAACAAAGGCCGATATTTACTCTTAACAATAATTTATATAATATTACCCCCTGTACCTGGGTTCAAAGATCAATTATTGTTAGAGACATTTCACAGCTCTGTGTTATACCTGTGAAAAAAAAATTCCAGCATTCAGCATTGCTGTAAAATTGTTATCACATCAAACACCCTTACCTAGCTATTTATGAAGGAAGTTCATCGATTGACTTCAGCTTTTCAAGGATCAGCTTCTCTTGCCTTGCATCTATGGTATCTTAGGTCAAGAATGCACAAATGATATTTAAAATAAATAAAGAAGGAGAAGAGGAAATTTCAGGGCATACTGTGTTATATTTATATTGTTCGACAAAATCAATCAGCACAACTAGAAAACAGTTTTTCCTCGAATGGCAAGTGCACTGACATGCATGTAAGATTCCAAAAGAGCTGGAGGTAGTATTCAACATTCTCGAAAGCAGTCTAGGATTAAAATAAAATTCAATTGCAACCCTGTATTTGAAATGAAGGATACCACTCATAATCTATACAAGAGTGGACAACATTATAATTACGGGACAGATTTTGTTACTCCTGTAAGGCAACTAATCCACTAGGATACATTCCTGATCTGGGTTTTCAGCAAAATTGGAATGCAGGGCATTCCCAGCACTATCCACTATAGCAGAAGTTGTCATGGATGATTCAATGCATAAAATGGCAGCAATGGCATCTAATTGAGTCACCTCGTTTCTGAACATGAGTCTTGCATGTGCTGCAATGTTAATAACGTCAAAATCCCAGGACACTGGAAGTTAGTTGAATAGGACACATTATGGAGAAGGCAATATCAGACCTTGAGCTAGGCGTATCAGACTTTCAAGCATGCGCACAGTAGTCCTTGCTGCAAAATAGAAGTACTTCCATGAAATAAAACAAATGGATTGTCAGAGTTGCATTGGTGTGGGAACAAACCTGCATTATCTGTTGCCGATCTTCTTTGGAGTTGATAATAGCTAGAAATAACTCTTTCTGCATCCTTGGTCATGAAAGGCTTGAAGTGTCCTTTTACAAAGTGAATGTACCTGCACAAACACTAATTCAAACTTCCAAACATATGTACTGGCTCTAAAACAACTTAGTGTAGGAACATACTGTTATCAATTTTTAATAGATGATTACACTACTTTTGCTGAAGCAATGTTTGGGTAGAACTAGATTGCCATCTTGTACGTTACCTGGGCTAGGGAATGTGTATGTGTTCAGCAAGGTTCTAGACTCGGTTTTGACCAGGCTCCAGAAGAATTGTTCAGACCAAAACCAAACTACAGTTCAAAACTGCCACATATTTCTCTGGAAATTTCAATGATTGATTTTGAGGGCTAAATGGTCAAATTAAGTACTGAACACATATCAGGACAACCTATAGCAGGCCACCTACAGAAAGGCCTATGGTGCAGAACATATAAAAATTTAGGAGCCAAATGGCCAAATTAAGTCCTGAAAACGAATTAGAATACCTTATACTAGGTTTGCTAAACATAATGAACTACAGTGAATGACAAATGAAACTTCGATATCAAAGCACCAAGAGTTTATCCCAATTTCCAGAAGATTTAGAATTTAAAGCAAGTGACATACTTCAAATTTTGGATCCTACAAACATGCTCCAACAATGCAGCAAACTACCACTTCTGTTCTGTTCCTCTACTGCCCAAGTAGCTGTTCCAATTTTGTACATCGATGATTCAGCCATGAAACCTGAAAACCTGGATTTTCCAAGCTTCTAATTTGAAATTACGTGAAATGAATATAATGGGTCAAATCTTGACCGTATTACATTCACAACGTGGTCATTAAACTAAAGTCAAATGCTTAGACTGAGAATTTGGCTAAAAAACTATGGGCTGAAAATTTCACCAAATGCTCAAAATTTCAGTTGAAACTGGCTCAATCCACAGTACTGCATCGGGTTTCATTTCAACCCTTTGCAAAAACAAAATATTTGGTAGGTTCCACAGACATTTGCAGAAACGTTGTAGCATTGTACTTTATCAGAAACAAGACTATCCAAAAATGAGTACCCATACAGAAGATCAGGGATATCAACCCTTTGCTGACACTAAAATTTTTCTTTTTAAATTGCATATTTTCTTCAATCCTTGTCACATTTGGATTTTAATTCCCAATGTGAATGGGATTACAAGGGTTATCAACAGGGTTCCTGGCTGAAGATACCAAACACCCGTTATTAACGACAATCTTCTTCAGTTAGTCAACCTTAGCCACAAAATGTAAAATCATTGTGTTATGCTTTTCCTTTCACGTCTGCGCACCAATGTTTGGGGAGGGGGGGTGGATTTAGGTTGGGGTTGAATGTGAAGGCAAAGCTTAAGATTACATCCATGTGGAGGGTGGGTTGTGTTTGCTCTAATCTTCATGTTTTTTAGAGCATTAGTTTTCATAGCCTAGAAATAGGGGTGTCAACAGGCCAGGCAAACCTTGAACCCTACCCCTACCCTAGAGACTGAAATTGAAACCCAAGCCGAACCCAACCCTGTCAGGGTTTTAAAATCCCCAACCCTAACAGGGCCCGGCCCAACCTGGCCGCCCGAATTAACCCTGAGAGAGTCAAGTTGGCCCTAATTAACCCTGACCCTGACTTTTAATGGGGAACAAAATTGACAATAATATTGCCACCAAGTAGAATTGAGCCCATGACCTCTTTATTGAAAGTTGTTGGTTTTACCAACTAAGCAATGTTGCATTGGTATATAATTCTGGTATTAAATAACATTAAATATAACTTCAATTAAATAAAAGTAACATAGGGTCGGGTTGGCCTAAGGGCTAAACCAAAACCTGACCCAACCCTGTTGGGGCTCATTATTTTGTAACCCAAGCCCACCCTTCGGGTTGAAAAAATTGGGCTGGAATCAGGTCGGGCTCAGGACAGGTTTGGGTTGGGCCGGGTCAACAGGGTTTTATTGACACCCCTACCTGAAAAAAGGATGGCAAACAATGTGTGCAAATGGACAATTGGTGAATATTTTTTTTTTTTTTTTTTTTGGTAAACACAGTTGGTGGATGTTACCCTATGATTGGATGGTTGACCACATCTTGCCCTATAGATGTGGATGTACCAATTGGTGCATTAAAATGGATGATGATTGGTTAGATGCTTACCCTAGTTATGGAACTTATGGTATGATCTATCTACTTTTTTCTTCCACGTGCCTACCTGATGTGAACTGAATCAATGACCAGCCGAAGAAGGCCCAGCAAGGTCATGAGTACATTGTGGCCTTGCCAACAACCCGGGGAGTTTTGGTCATTTTGAGTACCCCTAATCCCACTCAATTTGATCTAGCACAAAATCAGAATTCTATCAGGAGTCCTACTCTACCTTTATTTTGTTATTTTTTTGAGTCCTCCTTTGTTGAGTTATGAAATAGTCCTAGTCTAGTTAGGAGCCCTAATTAGAGAAGAATCCTTTAGTTGGATCCAAGGTGTTAATAGCATTCAAATTATACTCACTAAAGGGTCCAATGTGTTAGTAGGATTGATGTAACCCCAAATCTAGGGCTAGAGGTAGTTTGGTAATCCCCTTGGATTCTTAGGGTTGACCAGGATTTCCAGCAAAAGAGCAAGGAGGTTCAGAGGTTGCAAAGTCTTCTAGGCTTAGCTAGCCTTGCTGTAACAGGGTGATAGCTCTGAAAGTTGCTGCAATTTGACATTCCAGATTTGAAATCCAAATCGAAACTCAGTTTAGAGTTAGGGTAGGTTTCAGCCAGGGCAGGTTGGCAGGGTTTAAGGGTTTAAGGGAGTTGGAGCTAGTCTGGTCCAACAAATTAAGGTTCAGAGGTTTTAAAATTCTGCAGAATTCTTCCAAGGAAGAAGAAGTGCAGAAAATTTCTGGGTTAGGGAAACAGGGTTGTTTTGGGAAGTTAGCTATACGGTAATGCTCTAAAACCAGGTGCAGTCCTAGGGGAGGGGGAATGGGATCTAAAGGGGATCGGGTAGGTCTAAAAGAGGGGTAGGGGAACTGCTATCGAAGGAAGAGGAAGGGAAGGGTGAGAAAGCTACGGTTGCTATGGGGGGAATGGGTAGGTGCTGCAGAAACAATAGTAAATACCCAGCCGGAGGTCAACCCTAGGGATCCCACGACTCTCACAGTCTACTTTCAATCACAAATTTTATTCATCAATCAAGCTGAATTGCTTACAAGACTCAATTGGTATTTTTAGAGAGGACTAGACTCCTACTTGACTCTTTTAAGGAAACTAACTAACTTCAATTACGTGCAAAACAAGGACTCAAATAACTAACTTCAAAATAAAAACAAACGCTAAAAGATACGAAGCCCTTTGGATGAGTAATCATCACAACCAACTAGCTTCCACTCAACCTGAAACTCTAAAATAACTTTCAAACTAGGACTCCAAATAACAAAGGAAAAACAGTTTAAAGGACTCTAATAAATAACTGGATTATGATTATTTCCAACTATTTAGGACTTGATCAAGGGGTGGGAAAATGACAAAAATACCATTTGGTTCCCCCCTGGGGGGCTTGATTCAAAACGTGGGCTAGGCCCTTTTCAGCCCTTCTTGGGCTGTCTTTGGCTGGTTACATCAAGGATTCAAAAACTACTTTTGTGTTTTCTTAATTTGGTTGAGTTTAGGAACAAATTATTGAAGAACCCCAGTTAGGTATGGAGTCACAATTGGAAAGGGATTCCCTTAATTACAATCCACTTCTTATAGGAGTCCATATGTTCTCTTATTTTGCAATTTGGATCATCCTAGGATGAGATACAATATAGTCCTTGTGTGAATATGAGTCTCAAGTGATGTAACTCAGGGTCTAGGTTAGACATTCGAGGACCCTCTTTAACTAGAACCAGCAAACAGATGGATTATCAAAGGTTAGGATTTGTTTATGGGATGATTTGGGTATGTTTGGAAAGACAAGGGAGCCTATGGGTATCCTATGGGAGGGTTTGGGTATACTATTGGATGGCTAAAATCTATAGGTTACCCTTTGGGATGGCGTGAGTGGGGGAAAGGGTAACAGGTTATGTATCTTTGGTTGCAGGAGTACCCCAAGGCCCTATGGGATGACATAGGGTTGATAGCGAAAGCGAGGGAATATCCTAGGGTTAACAAAATTGGTATGGGTAGGGATTTGAGATGTTAAGAAAATCAAGGAAAAGTATAGGGAATTAACAACAAGGAACGGGAAGTATCTTTTATTTTTTTGGTACAAAGAAGTTTTTTATATATAGGGAAATTGGGGATGGGGAAATTACATATGCCGCCGGCAAGGGTTGAACCCACGACCTCTCCACTGAGAAGTGAGGTTCACAACCACTCCAATCAAACTGGGAGACCTATTACCCTAGGGAGGGAATACCCTACCAGTTTGAGTTTAAAGGTCTCCCTTTCTATTTAATTAATTTTAGAAAGTGGTAGGGTATCCCCAGTTTGAGTTTAAGGGAGGGAGGGATAGGGGATCTTGCGGAAAGGATAGGGAAGGGTTGAGACTTGCGATTGGTAGGGAACCTTGAGGTGACGGGGAGGGGTGTTCTTGCTGTAATGAACCCATGGAGTTCATAAAGGTCTAATTATATAGAAAAAGGACTCTTAAAGAAACCCTAAAATTAATCAAATAGAAAGGGAGACCTTTAAACTCAAACTGGGGAGTTCCAAAAAGGGAGTCCTGGGTTTCCCTAGGAGAGGAGACTTGCGCCTGTGTGTGTTGAGCCCCATATCCCTTTTTTTTATTTCCTGGAATTTCCGGACTTTTTCTAAGACCTAAAATTCTAGGTCAGATCTACAACAATATAACCATCAGATCTGTTCCAAACTTTAGGAATATCATCCCCCTATCCCTAATGACTACCCTCTCAATTTGAACGCAACAGGACCAACCTAACCCTAGTCTAAACCCTAATCTCTTTGCTGCCCTAAATTCCAAAAACCATGGAAACCCTAATCCTAATTCCATTTATAACTTTCAAACCCTACATCCAATCCATAATTCCTTTTAGAATTACCTTCCCTAACCCGCCCTTGAACTTCTACAATAACCCTAACCCTAGTCCATCCCCTAGAAACCCGAGTTCTATAAAACCCTAAACTTGGAAAATTCAAATCTAAATTATTTTACAGCAAGGTTTAGGATTTTGAGTTTCAATCAGCCCAAATCCCTAGCCTTACCCGAAACAAGCCATTCTCTCTTCCCAACCCTAGAACCTAATTTTCAGACATAACCCTACAACCGCAGGATGCTAAACCCTCATTTACTACTGGTTCATATCCATCCATATAGGTAAGAATAAGCGCGTCTCCAAAAAATACCTTTTTTACCAAAAAAATAGGGACCTTCGTAGTTTGGCTATCATTTTCCCCGTTATGGAGTAAGATCCTGAGGGTGAACCTTATTTAGGGTTTGCATCAATTGCTGATCCCTAGATCCTAGGTTCACATCCCAGCCGGTTCACATCAATACCATAACTAGTGTGTAGAACACCTGGCCAATTAACCCCAGAAAGATAGTCTACGAAACTACGATTAAGTTCCTTTTATACAATATTCAGAACAATAAAAGATTCAGCAGCAGCCAAAAACCAAATGAAATCCCATGAATGAAAGTTTCTCAAAAATATAACTTCAGCAGATCCAATTTATCAAAATAACAATAATAATAAATAAATGAGACTCAAAAGAGTTGACTTTATTATATAATACCAACCAGGTAAAATAATTAACTGGAAATCAGGCAAAGGATCTAGGGTTTTAACCATCACCAGGAGTTGGTTCAAAACCCAAACATCTATCAGACTTGAGCAGACCTGGTATGATCGATTTGCATATTCAGATCTATATCTTGTAGAAATAAATAGATGAATTTTGTCATAACAAGAAACTATGAACTAGGGAAATGTTTACACATAGTATTTAGGAGCCCAACCAGAGAGAGAGATGGCAAATCAACTGACCTTCAAAATGAAGAATCAGTAGGAATGGCAAGTGGGCATGGTTCATCCTCAGGGTTCAAGCAATACTTCAGAATTCTCAACAGCAGTCAAGAAAATGATGAAAAGACTAGCAGCAAAGTAATAACAAAGAGCAGTAAAGTAGAGTTCTGACAGCAACAAAGAGAAAGTGGCTTAAAACCATAGGTAACCCAACAAATTTCTACTAAAAATATCCCAAAATCTAAAATTTTATAAAATAATAATTACATTGCATTTACTTTCATATACTGAATCTCATCTGGCTCTTTGCAAGTAACGAGAGACAGAATTCTAAGCAGAAGCTTTAAAGAGAGTCCATCTGATTATGAATCAAGTGTCACTAATTCTACTCTTAACTTTTACCTCCTGAGCATGGGTAGTGGCCAGATACTTGTTAGGTCGTCATCACTCTTGCCTCTATCAGGTTCTTCTTGCTGATTAATTTCACCCAAAAAAAAAAAAATTAAGTTATCTTCATTCCTACATCTCATAATGCTTGTAAAGCCATTTAGATCAATTACGTAACATATTTACCTCAGCAAGAATGTGAGATGAAACAATTGCATCCCAATCTGGATTTTTTGTGTCCAATAGGACAAGGACTATATCAAATCTGCTAAGTAAGGGCCCAGAAAGTGTAGTATTCACAGACAAAGCTAGAACAGGTCAAGAAACACAACAAGATAAAATGAGTTCAAAACAAAAATGAAATGATTAACATATCTTATACCATTAAGTCAGCTTGACTTAAGGTAATATCTAATGTCATAAGTAATAAAGCTAAATATAGCTTTACCCTTTACATTCATAATGAGAATAAACAAAATATTCAAATGAAAGTGATACATTGATTAGGATCATACTGCCCTTTTGGGTTTGTTGCACCAAAGACAATTGTCCTGGTACTAAGAGTTGTTACAAGACCAGCCTGCAAAATACAGAAAATTTTGTTCATCACCAACTATCTCTGTCCAGCCTTCATGTCATTGACACCATAAGAAATGATTAAAGAAAGGAATCCAAAGTTCTTTTTTAAGCATTTCAACCAATTCGGATAAAGAAAAACCTGTAGCAAAGGAGACTCACACCTGATTACTCCACTGTTATCTTTTTTTCTTTGGATGAATAAATAATTGTATTAAACCAACAACACGCTTACAACATAGCAGAAATAAAGCAAAAAGCAAAGAGCACTGAAAAATTAAACTAGGCAGGACCCAAAGAAGATGGCCGAACAGGGCCAAAGAGACTAAGTAGCGGATCTTTTCTTTTTCTTCTTTTTCTTAGAGGACTTGAAGTCAACCAAGAAGTTGTCTCCAAATGGGTTGCGCCCCTTAGCAGATCGAATACTCCTTCAACACTCAGCCCGAACAAGGATATGCAAAGGGGGGGGGGGAGGAAGGAGGTTTTGAATCGAACTCGAAAGAGATTGGGTCACGAGCGGAACATGGGTTGAAAGGCTTAGACCCAAGAGCCATAGGGCCCTAAGGATCGGTTAGGCGAGCTTTGAGGGGCGTAGGCCCATGGGCCATGGGGACAAAAGAGGGACATTTAGGGGGGAGGGTAAAATGGGCATGGTGAAATGATCGTGAGAGGAGAGAGGAGAGATAATAGGGGAGCCGGTGGAATCAGCATTCAAAGTTTCTTTCACCAAAATAGGAGGAAAGAGAGGCGGAGATGGGCCCCCAGGCTTTGACAGGGGTAGCAGGGTCTTCGGCAGCAATATGATGGCAGGAATCCACAGAGGACTATGCAGCCAAGGGAACTGTGCAAGGAGATGTCCCAGTTTGAGCAGATTTTGGCTTGGTTCGACATCTTCGGAGGAGGAAGAAGGGTTACGATGTTTCATGGTGGCAGTGATTTGGGAAGCAGAGGATGAGGGTGTTTCAGAAGGCTTAACGTGAGAGAGGGCTAGAGTTGTAGAGGACATAACGAGAGAGCTTTCACTCGATGGAGCATAGGAAGTCTCATTAAGCACAGGAGAGGGAAAGGGACATGGCCAGCGATGACGGTAGTGGTTGCGTCAAGGGACGAGCCAGTAGTAGCGAGAGGAGAGGATGCATGAGCAAAAACCATAGCAAGCGGCAACAAAATTTCAGGCAGTTGAGAAGACATTTCAGGCAAAAGATGAAACATTATCGACGGCAAGGGAGAAGAAACATCAAGGGGCAGAAGCAGTGGCAGATGGTAAGCCTTTCGAGCGAGAAGACGGTAAGCCTTCTTGATGTCGAAGGAAGAAGCAGTGGCCGGAAGGCCAAGCACTTTGTAGTGGTCCTGACGGCCATTGAATGCAGCAGCAGAAGAAGCCACCATCGAAGATGGAGATCGAGGTCGAACACCAAAAAAAAGAAAAAGGTTCCTCCTCCATCGGGGAATGAAGCTGAAGCACCCCTGTGGGAGTGGGTTTACCCCGGTCACCAAGAGGGTCGTCCTCCACTGTTATCTTACCTATGATAAAAACCAAAAAATTGTGGTCTAGTTGGTTATATTGAAACAAATATTGTTAACATATTTTATTTGTTTTGGTCACATATTTTACTTCAGGTTGCAAATTAACAATGAAGAGGAAAAGAGAAAAATGAAGGATATGCCTGTATGACAACCATAGTTCAAATTTTGACTAGGAGGGGTCAAAATTTAGATTAAATATCAATTTCCAAGAAACTAAACCAAACCAAGGGTTAGTACCTGGTTACGACAAATTCAGCAATACTTCAAAATTTTCAATAGTTTTGACCAGTAAATACCAAATTATGACCAATTTCAACCGACCTAGTTTCAGCTGGTTCCAACAAGGTTTGACAAGCCCATCACACGTTGAGTTTTACCCCAAAATCCCTAGTTTCATCCCATCTCGGTCATATCTTGATTTCTAGCTGGTAAAACTACCCTTGATACCAAGACTTTGATCCATGTTGATACTCTCATTTCATTCAATATACAATGACATAACCCTATCAAGGGCACAATACATCATAAATAACATAACTATTGGTCACATTCTTCAACTGATAACATCCCCAACTTTCACAAATCTAATCAACTCTACTACCATTCTATTCAACTCAAAAGAAATATCAACAAGATATTTTCATGTGCAAACATGACTTATACATAAAGCACCTTGCAATAGCTTTTCCAAACAAGGTGGCAATCCACCTCAATATTTTTCATTCTAAAGCTGGGTTTGATGCAATGTGAAAAGAAGCTTGCTTATCACCACCACAGTGTTTGCGGATGCCTTTTCAAGCCTAAGCCTACTCAACAATTGCATCACCCACATGAACTCGTAGGTGACATGCACCAGGGCTTGATATTGGTCTCCATGCTAGATCTAGCCACAAAAGTCTATTTCTTGCTCTTCTAAGATAAAAGGTTACCTTCAACAAAAGTACAAACACCAATAGTTTACCTAACAATACATTAATAAGAGATCCTGCCCAATCAATATCACAAAAGCCTTAAATAAGTTTATGCCCATGGTTAAGAGTATACTAGAGCACATAGGCTGGAGCTGTCTTGAGGTGCTTACCAACCAACTTTTGATACTTCTCAACATCTACAATAGCACCACTTTCAGATGTAAGCCTCATATTTGGATACATCAGAGTATTCAAAGGCTTGGATTCTAGCATCCCACTAAACAAAACAAAAGTAGATCTCCACCAAAACACAAACCAAAAAGTTGAAAAAGTCTAATGAACTAAACAGCAGTTGATCTTTGAAAAAACCCTGACCAAGAAATAGTAGACCAATGAGAAGTATTAAGCACATCTTCGCCAAAAAATCGACTGCTAATCATGGACTAAGTTTAACAAAAATCAACCGTCAACCTTACGAAAAGCCTCAAATAGAGAAGTAATCAATCAATGTGGCATTATATTCAATCAATCCTTCCAAAAAGTGATTGACCAATGCCTAGGTTGCAGTTGAACAAAAAAACCAGCATAAAAGGGGGTGAAATCACCACCTTTAAGTGTAACAGAGACTTGCGAAGGAGATCAATATCAATACACAAGACATAGTAGTGGTACGATGAAGTAGATCACTAAAAAAACTAAATTTAGCACTCTTCAGGATTGACCTCAGATAACATGTAAACTAATAATGAGGAAAAAGAAAAAAAGAGAAAACTTGGTTAATCACATAAGGGGTCATTACTGGAGCCCAAAAATTAAATCTAGAGGGGTCCTCAGCTCCCAAGGGTCATCCAGACCTACTTCTGATGGCAGAATTTGTGAAAAGGAAGTGCCCAGAATTCTGAATTTAAACCAGGTATCTTGAAGAAAAGATCAATTTTCTATGAAGACAACCTATGCAAGCAAGACATTCATAAAGAAGTCACTTCACCAACAAAATTCATATACAGTTTTTAAGAAGTCACTCTAGGATAATTCACCCAACAACAAAAAAGCCTTCTAGGATACCTTTGCAACGCTGATAGTTTGTTGTTCCATGGCTTCATGTATGGTTGCCCTATCATGTTCACGCATGCTATCAAATGAATAAAGCTGAGAATTAGTTTCATATCACACATCTGAAGCATCAAGAATATGGGCAAAATATTCTATATCAATTGTCTAGCTCTATTGAGTGAGCATTCATGTGCTGCAGATCTATTCCAATTACAAATTGTTGTAGTACCATATAATAATATGGATTGTTTATTTATCCTATCCAATTGCCACTAGACAACCAAAATATTAAAATTGGATCTGAAGGATATAAAGAGGGATAGGTTGGGTAAAATGCAAAATAAAGATGGCCATTAGGATTTAAGTAATGATTTAAGTTTCCAAATCCTCCAATAGAAGCCTCTTCCATCTTCATCAACAGAGAGAAAAATAAAGAGCAGCAATACTGAAACCATTTTTTTTAAGTCTTCAGTTTGAAAAAATACGAAAAATGTTGACCATGGAGGTGGACTAAACCCAGCTGGTTTTATTTTAGAGACCACTCGACAGTCTACTGACTCCCATTTTTTTCTCATCCAGGCCCATTGGTAGGTCACTCTGTTGGGAAAGGACTTCTTTTAATTCAGAGGCTTGAACCGATCCATAAGACAAAGTTCAAATAACATCATTATTAAGTTAGACAGCTATATTCATTCAGAAAAAAGGAAAATTATACAAATTTTTTATATGCTGGTTTAAAAACATATGGGAGTGCCCATGATGTAGTCCTAGAGTGATAGGAGATCAACAAGGAGCAAATAGCCAAGATCATAGATGAATAAAAAGGTCCTAGATTGGCAATGGTAGGTTGATAGATGGACTATACCTCCTAGAGAACAGTGTCTCTATTACATCTGTGCTTCATCTTCAGGTTTGTCAGTTGGATACCTGTGCTTCCACTTTATCAGAGTTAAATCAGTGGCATAAGCATTTTGGCCATCCACCTCTTAGTACTTCATCTTCCGAGTTTCCTAGTTTATTTAAAAAACGCAATATTATTCCAAAATTTGTAAGGCCTGTGTTTTTGCCAAGCAAAATCATATTGTTTACCTTCTTCCTGATAATATGATTACAAAAAGTAAATTGCATTGTTGTTGTGGCTCCTCCTCATAAGAGGACACTCCGAATTTTGATAAGTACATTGCATTTATCATTGAATGCATTTGTCAATGCATTAAATGAGGGGGCAGCCACTTATGTTGACTTTTGAAGAGAGAGAGTTCTCTCTCTATTTGTATCTCCTTGTTTTTTTTTTTTGGTAGACTCTTTGTATCTCCTTATGTTCTTATCTCCACCGAAGAGAATTAATTGATAAAAGACAAAAAGAGATAAATGAGAAGAAGAAGTTGAGGAGAGTTGAAAATCGTGAGTTTTTTTCTTCGCAGTCTCAACCACCTCTCCGGTTCAATAAATAGGGAGAGGAGGTTTGCTTAAGGAAGGAACAAGCAGCCAGAGAACACATCAAGGAGAAAGTGTTCCGAGGGTTGAGTTGTTTGTGACAATACAACACAGGGGAGAGAACACCTAGAGAGAGAGAAAGGTAGTCTCAATATTGTTTGTGTTGTGAGTAGTGCTATATGGGCCCTCGTGAGTAGTACATTTGTAGGACCCACGTGAATACTGACCACATGAGCAGTATCAAAATAATATCACAAAGAATACAAACACAAGATATATGTGGTTTGGCTATGCCTATGTCCACGGTACAACTAGGAGTTTCTTTACTATAAGAATGATAACAGTACAAGAAATACACTTGGATTTACACCAAACCCAATCCCTATATCCAAAATCGGATACCTTCTTGTATTGTTATCATTCTCATAGTGAAGAAACTCCTAGTTGTCCCGTGGATGTAAGCATAGCCGAACCACGTGCATCTTGTGTTTGTATTATTTGCGGCATTATTTTGATACTGTTCACATGGTCACCATTCACGTGGGTCCTACAAAGGTACTATTCACAAGGGCCCCACATAACACTATTCACAGGTGGGAAAAATACTCGACCTCTTTTTCCCCAACAATTGTAGCCTAATGTTCAAGAGTAGTAATTAAATATAACAGGTATAGGGTTTAAATCTCAAAGAGTGCAATAGTTATGAGATGAAAGCAATCTATGAAGGCTAGAGGATCTGTATATCAAAAGGTTTGCTGGCATCCAGTCTGGTTCCAAGTTGGCTATAGACATTATTAATGGGAGAATCCAAGGGCCGTAACGGGCTTGCATAAGGCAAAAATAATAAAGGCAGTGCTGGGAATATGAGCAGGCATGTAAATCAAGTCCCCAGAACAACCAAGCTCTTGCCAAATCAGTGGCCCACAAGGGTCGGAACTGTAAATGAGTGAGTTATATTACAACAGTGGATCCTTTACACTACAAGGACTTATGTCATATGGATCATTTTCCTCAGCATTTTCCAAAATCTCAGAATGACCTAAATAATGTTTTCCATGAGACTTGACTTAAAGTATTTTCCTACTAAAATCTCCAAAAAACTTAAATAATGTTTAACAATGTATCTTATGCAATCATGGAATGTCTTTTCAGTGAGATTTAGCAAAGAGCTTTTCACCCCCCCCCCCCAAGCCCAAATTAAAGGACATGGAGGCATATTCGAGGGATAGCTTTCTTTTCTTTGACAGTCCACTTTAGGATAGGATACATAAACAGTGAAATTCTTCTTAAGATGAAGACTGCAGTTAGTTTGTGACAAATTCTAATCATATATGGCCTATCTTAGAGAATGATCTAAACATGAAGGAGGACTATAGTTAATTTATGATACATCCTAATGATAGCATATATGATATATGTTCCTAAATGCTGCATGTATAAGCAAGATTAGGTAGGACTAATTGACTAAACAAGGTCACCTCTCACAAAACTTATATACCTATGCTTTGATATGCTAAGGGACTAGGTCATACAATCTTTAGATAATGATCTAATCAATCCCTAACTATGCATCCAATTCTATCATGTATACACTATTAGATGCAATTTTCACATTCTGTTTAATGATTTAATTTGCACGCATATTAAAAGTCAATTTGTGACTATAGGAATCCTGACACTTTCAACTTGTAAAAGCAGAAAGATGCATCAATCATGGATGTAAAAAACCATACACTAACGACTAAGGTATTGACAAGCCATAGCTATTGAGGAAATACAATAATTTTAGCAACCAAATACAGCACCTAAAGTGTAACCAAACTAATAAAGGGGGTGGTGTGGGGAGGAATCCATGTAACATTACTTTAAAATGGAAAAGTGCTGTCCCCAGGTAAGTCACAGATGCTAAATCTAGACATGATATATAAAGCAATAGTGGGTGTGTTTCATGCCAGTATTTTCATTCAAGTACCTATCAAATTCATCTATGCAACAAAGCCCACCATCAGCCAAAACAAGCGCTCCAGCCTCTAGCATCCATTCCCCTGGAGATTTCTCCAGTATGTAAGATCAACTGTCTAGTAAGTTCAATAAACAACACGTTTTTATGAACAAAATAAATAACGCTTGACTGTGGATGAAACAGTATACAGTTCTATATTAAAACTTGTGAATCCAAGCAATATTTTAGTTGACACAATAAAGTAACAAGTCAAATTGACACTAAATTGATAGTCAGATCAGACAGATCAAAAATATTTCATTCTATACATTATGACTTATTAAAAAATGTTAACCAATATGCAACTCCTTATCCTGTTCATCCCATCCTTGATGACCTATACCAAGTACCACAAGATCACTTCAACTAGCTACATCTATGGATCACCCTCCTTAACTTGCCCTTGCAATTCCGGAACAAAGACTGTCTCTGTAAAATTGGCTCGATTCTAGGACCCCCCCCCTTTATTCGGAAGCTTGCACCCTACAAATGGAGAAGAGGTTCTCCTATGCTAGGGTTTGAGTCAACATCTCTGTGGTAGCTCCTCCACCCACCATTGTCTCCATTGAAGATTTAGATATGTATTTGTACAATCTATGAAATACGATTGGCTGCCCACGCATTGTGTTCACTATAAGCTGTTTGGACATGCAACTTCATCCTGTAAAGGGGAACCAACCCATGACTTCGCCACTGCAATTGTCTCTGCTGCATCTTTAGACTTCTGGTGGTCTTCTTCTCAAGCCCCTATTGCCAATGGACCTTTGCTGCATCTAATGCCTGCAATAGCTAGTGCTTGTCAATATATGGCCCCCTCCAACTATATTATGGACAAACACTGAGGAAGATGAAGACATAAGGTTCCAGAGTCACGCCACAGGTCAAATCGTAGTCTACCATAATGATCGTCGAGAAGCAGGTCTAAAGTTGTTATTCTTCCTACTGCTGATGATTAGAACCCTTCGATCGAGCACCTCTTGGTCAAGGACACCATTGTGCACCACTCTGCAAACTCCCATGACCAGGCAGACCTTGAGTCTCTCCACTTCGCAGAGCTCCCTCCAACGAAGCTCCCTCTTCAGTCACCACTGACCTGCTTCGACTGAGATTGTTGTTGCCTGCAAGTCTGACCACTACAGCTGAGTTCACTCTTGCTCTTGCTAATGATGGAGGTGGCCTTCCTCCAATTGGTGTTGCAGCTCCCTTACCAATGTTAGGACCTGCTTCCCTTGCTTTATCTGACCCCCAAGGCCAAAATTCCCACCAACGAGCTACCTCACCTCCCTAAGCCTAGTCTCCGGACTCTCCCCCCCCCAACCATACCTTGTCTGGCCCACCCAAGCCCCTCACCCCCTCTCCTCTTTAGATTTTTTCGATTTCCCAAACCCTGCCCCCACCCAGCCCACCAAACCGCTTCTGTTCCCCTAACCCATTCGCTTTCCACCACTCCTCCCCCTCTCTCCCAAGTCCCAACCCAGGCCCACCCTCCACCGGCCCAAGCCAACCCCTCTTCTCAACCTATCGCTCTCCTCCTTTTGTCCCAGACCCACTATAGCCATCAACTCAAACCTCCTAACCCCATTGACTTTTCAACCCAAGACCCCCCACCTCTCTTCAACCTAGCCTACAACCCACCTCTATCACTTCTACCTAATTTAACCCTCCCCTTCCCCCATCCTCAGTCGATCGCCACTTCCTCTTCATTATCCAAGCCGGTTCATCCTTCTGATTGAAGGGTATCCAATTTTCTCAAATGTTTGGCTATCCCCTTCATTGTAACTCATTCTCCCATCTTCTCCAACTGCAGTCAGCCTATTTCTTGAAAGGAGAACCTTTCTTTGTTGTGCGATAAGGATGTCTCAACGGATATTCTCAATACTGATAATCTAACCACTTTGTATGCCTTTAATCGTAATGGATGAAGGAGAAGCAAACATATTAATAAAGGGCATTACCAAGTGTATTACGACTTTTTAGTTGACTTTATATCAGCTGGAAAGAAGAAGAAAAAAGAATAGAGAGAGAAGATTAGGTTTCTCTCTGGTCCAATTGGGCCCAATGTCCTTGTTTTTGGCTAATTCTTGCCTAGCTTGTAATTCCTTCTTTCTTTGCTTTCCCCCCCCCTTCTAATTTTCTAAAGGCGTGGTGTCATTAGTTGTCTTGTTTTCTTTGTCTGAGAGCCCATGGTTAGGCATTAGGGGTAAAACCAATATGCTAACAAGGAATCACCACTGCTGTCTGTTTACCAAGATCATCATTGAGTATTGACATGTGCATTACATTATCAAGGAAAAATTCACCCACAATGCAACCTCAATATGGGGCAAGAAATTGCAGAGGAACAGGACTCAAAGCAGTGGCTGCTGCAAGAATGGAATATTTCAAGGCATTCTGCCGGCATTTGAACTAATTGTGCCACAGTTGAGTGCTTATTATGTCCATTGCTACATAGATAGTACAATGTATCACCCAAAGAGGTGCAGCTTGAGTTTGTTTGCTTTTGGTTTAACATGGCATCAATAACAATAACCATTTTTCTAGTTTTCGGTCCTCAGTGACACTTGGAATGATGTAATGGATAAACTAAAATTGTACAAGAGAACATTCCCTAAAAGTAAGGACTACAATCTACAAAAAAAACTAGAAGAAGTGTTTATTCAAGTATAGAAGATAAATTTACACAACCTTGTGCCTAAATCAAATGGCAAGCAACAACATTAAATCTTTATACTCATCAAATATTGGTTCTCAAACTAGCTACCTCACAAAAATACTTTTCCATCTATGGTGCTTCAAGGACATGCAATTCTATGAGTGCAATGTCCATGCACAAGATAGACAAGACACCCAAAGAGGTGCAGCGAGTTTGTTTGCTTTGGTTAACATGGCATCAATAACAATAACCATTTCTAGTTTTCGGCCTCGGGACACTTGGAATGATGTAATGGATAAACTAAAATTGTACAAGAGAACATTCCCTAAAAGTAAGGACTACAATCTACAAAAAAACTAGAAGAAGTGTTTATTCAAGTATAGAAGATAAATTTACACAACCTTGTGCCTAAATCAAATGGCAAGCAACAACATTAAATCTTTATACTCATCAAATATTGGTTCTCAAACTAGCTACCTCACAAAAATACTTTTCCATCTATGGTGCTTCAAGGATCATGCAATTCTATCTGCGTGCCTCCCATTTTTCTATATTTCTTCCACTTTATGTGTTTATCCTATATCTATTAAGTTATATCGATATATCTTATTCTTTCACCGACAATTCCAATACCTGGACCCTCTTCCCAAAAAACCATTTAAAACCTTTTATCGCCCAGTAGTTAGTTTTTAGTTACTGATCTTCAAAAGGTCCACCAATTAAAATACTTCCTTGTAAAATTCAGATAGAATGCCATTAAAAAAGGATATATATATATATATATATATATATATATATATATATATATATATATAAAAGTTCCATAATCTATATCCAATTGCACAAGATAGGTTTATATTATTTAGAGAAATTCCTATAATCCTCACAGGCTGTTAGGTTAAAAGGACCCACAAAATCTCAATATTATTTCTCATTCATTTCTAGTAGATTCTTTGTCCTAATCCCATGCTTCACAATGCCCTATATTTATTACGTACACGTGAGAGAAGTACAAGATAGAGTTCAAAAAACTCAATATTATCATACCATAAAACAACAACAACAACAATAAGCCTTTTCCCAACTAAATGAGGTCGGCTAAATGGATTCTTGCCCTCCAATCGGTTATGTTCAAGGCCATGCTAGATACAAGGCCTAAGCTATACATATCCTTTCTCACCACTTCTCCTAAGGTTATCTTAGGTCTACCCCTAGCTCTTCTAGTTCCTTCAATATGGATTATATCACTTCTCCGAACAGGAGCATTTATAGGTCTCCGTTGAACGTGGTCGTGCCACCTCAAACGACTTTCTCTAAGCTTATCACTTATGGGAGCAACTCCCAGACCAACTCTAATATGATCGTTTCTTATCTTATCCATCCTAGTTTTGCCACTCATCCATCTTAGCATTCTTATTTCTACTACACTGAGTTTATCTATATGATTCTTTTTAACAGCCCAACACTCTGCACCGTACATCATAGCTGGTCGGACAACGGTCCTATAAAATTTTCCTTTAAGCTTCAATGGAATACGCCGATCACATAAGACCCCGGATGCACCTCTCCACTTCATCCACCCTATTTTAATTCTTTGGGAAACCTCATCTTCTAAATCACCTCTTTTACTTAAGATTGAACCTAGGTACCTAAAACAATCACCCTGAGGAATCTCTTTATCGTCAAGTATCACCACTTCATCATCTGCCCGATCATGACTAAAGTTACAAACTATATATTATGTCTTCGATCTACTAAGTTTAAAGCCTTTTGATTCCAAAGCTACTCTCCATGATTCTAATTTGGTATTAATCCCCACTTGAGTCTCATCAATCAACACAATATCATCCGCAAAAAGCATACACCAGGGGACCTCATCTTGAATGTCTTTGGTTAATTCATCCATTACCAGTGCAAATAGATATGGGCTTAAAGTTGACCCTTGATGTAGCCCAACTGTTATTGGGAATTCATTACTTTTTCCCCCCACTGTTCTAACACTAGTCACCGAACCATCATACATATCCTTAACTATATCTACATATTTACTTGCAACACTTCTTTTCTCTAGTACTCGCCAAATTAACACTCTAGGGACTCTATCATAAGCTTTTTCTAGGTCAATAAATACCATATGAAGGTCTTTCCTACATTTTCTATACCTTTCCATAAGTCTCCTAACTAAGTAAATAGCCTCCATTGTAGATCTTCTCGGCATAAACCCAAATTGGTTCTCCGTAACTGTAGTTAAGTGTCTCAACCGGGTTTCAATTATTCTCTCCCATAATTTCATCGTATGGCTCATCAATTTAATGCCTCTATAGTTATTACAACTTTGAATATCTCCTTTATTTTTGTAAATTGGAACCACAACACTTCTCCTCCAATCATCTGGCATTTTCCCTGTGCTCATAATCTTATTAAACAACTTAGTCAACCAAACTAGTCCATGGGTTCTTAAGCTCTTCCATACTTCAATTGGGATTTCATCAAGACCTTGTGTCTTGTCGAGTTTCATCCTCCTTAAAGCTTCTTTAACTTCGGACATCGAAATTCTACGTATATAAGTTCGGACACCAGTGCCTTGGTGAAAAGTGTAATCGTCCGAAACATAAGTGCTTGAAGAATGCTCATTTAGTAAACTAGAGAAATAAGTTTCCCATCTTTTCTTAATATCCTCCTCACAAACAAATACTTTACCATCTCCATTTTTAATACATCTAACATGGTCAAGATCTCTACTCTTCCTATCCCTCATCTTAGCTATCTTATAAATAGATTTTTTTCCCCTTCCTTTGTGCCCAACTTATTGTATAACTCTTCATACTTCCTTTCCCTTGCTTTTCCTGCAATTTTCTTAGCTTCATTTCTATCTAACCTATACCTTTGAAGATCCTCAACATCCTTAGTTCTTTGCCATGTCTTAAAACTAGCTTTTTTATTCCTAATGGCAGCTTGAACCTCACTATCCCACCACCACGTCTCTCTATAAGAATGGATCTTTCCTTTTGATTCACCTAGAACATCTTTAGCCACCTTCTTAATACACATAGCCATCTCATTCCACATTGCATTGGTATCCCCTTTAAAATCCCATTTTCCTTGTTTGACTACTTCATTAACGAAGGATTTAGAGTACTCTCCTTTCAAATTCCACCATCTTATTCTGGGATAGTTTACCTTAGACCTTTTATGTGTTCTTGGGACTAAGCACATATCCAAGACCACAAGTCTATGTTGTGCAGTTAAGCTTTCCCCCGGTATCACCTTGCAATTCTTGCACAACAATCTATCAGTCCTTCTAGTTAGGAAGAAATCTATTTGGCTTCTATGCTGTCCACTTTTGAAAGTAATTAAATGCTCATCTCTCTTTTTGAAGTAAGTATTTATAATAGATAGATCAAAAGCAGTAGCAAAATCCAAAATTGAAATCCCCTCGCCATTCCTTTCTCCAAAACCATAACCTCCATGAACACTCTCATATCCTCTTTGATCTTTTCCAATATGTCCATTTAAATCACCTCCTATGATAATCTTTTCTCCTTGATGAATTCCTTGCAGTAATCCACCCATATTTTTCCAAAATTCTAGCTTTAGGCTTTCATCTAGTCCTACTTGAGGTGCATATGCACAAATTATATCATACCATAAAAGGTGGCCAGAATTCATGAGAACTCTTACTTTCCTTTTCCCCTCTTCTTTAATAAGTAGAACACATTAGAATAACCACAAAGCAAATCAAAATTCATAATACTGGATCAGAAAAAATTACAAACTAAACCTCCATCTTTGACTGCAGTAACAGTTAATCCAGCAGCAGTGCTTCCCAACCCAGTAGTAATAACAGACCGGTTGCTCAGTTTGGCAGCAAATTTCAAAAACTGGGACTTCCCAGTGCCTGCAAGATTGTTGATATGAAATAAGCACCATCCTCAAGAAAAGAAAAGAAATCAAAAACATTTACTGTATCATATAATGGAGCCAACCAGTAAATAATGAAACATTACAGGAATTTAAATTTCAACCAAAAAATAATAATAAATGAATATTGGCAAAACGCAGATCAACCACCACTAGACAGAACAAACAGGAACTGTAAAATAAATGCATCTAATGGACATCATATAAAATGATTATTCTCTCCTCTTGTCAAGAACTGAACAATTTAAATATGAGGGCTCTTTTCAGTAGAAGTTTCCAACATTTAAGCTTCAAAAGATCAAAGATGCAGGACCATTCTTCCTAAACCTTAAAACATCAAAATATGCTTTCATGAACAAGGTGCAGACTGAAGTGTCTAGATGACTTGTCACAGTCTTGCCTACACACTGAATTAAAGCTGATATTTAGAATAAAAAGACCACACTTTGTCTTTTATGATATAAAAGAATTACCAGGGTCGCCAACCAGAAGCAAGTGAGACTCTCCACGAACCTTTGTACCAGAACCATCAATATGTTGTACACCTCCAATCAGAGTTAAGGCAACTACAGGTTGAACATCACAAAAGATGGAGTTGTCAGATCCAGAAGAAACAAAATGTGCTTCATTAGCACATCAATTCAAGCGGTGATTTGAAGGTTAGACCGCTCACATTTTCCTTGCAACAATAGGAATGCAATTTCAACTTTCAAAATGAACATCAAGAAAAATTATATGATATACCAATTTACCTGCAAGCTTTACTGTGAAAAGTCCAAAAACTTGTGGACAAATACCCCGGAGAATTGCATTTCTTCCTGCATTAAATTTTCACTGCTTTACAGAATCATTATTCAGCTAAAAAACAGTACTGGCCACCAGATGAAGGGTGACAAAACAATTACAATGCGTTATAGTACCTTTCAATGGAGTATCTCTGAATTCTGTCCAAAACTGCTTAAATTTATTGGCAACATTGTCAGGTATATCTATCTCCGACTTCAGTTCATTTGTTCTCCTGGAAAAAGCAAATGTATAGTGGAAGCACATAGAGACAAACCTATGGGGGGAGAGAGAGAGAGAGAGAGAGAGAGGTAGCTAATAGATGTAAGTGCTTCTTCTTCCCCTCAGATGTTGCTAGGAATAGCAAGACTAATCCCGGTTAGCAACTAATAAAGTGAGTAACCATGCTTTCTGCCCTAAGAAAGCAAAAAGTATATTGAAGTGGACAGTGTGGTTACCAGCATGTGGTTAAAAAGTTCCCTAGTGTTGTTTCCCTACACCAAATAAAACAAAATTCTATTTACCTGACATGATTAGCAACTAATATTGGGTCAAGATCACAGCGGACATCCTTTAAATCAGAGGACCACTTTGCAGTCAAAACCCCAGTGACAATCACATTATCTGGATAAATCAAGACGTTAGTAAAATATGTCAAAGGAATACATTGAAAGATATAGGCCAAGACAAGTTTAATGGATACACAAATGCATTCTATCCATCGGAAATCAGATGATACCATCAAAATAAAGATCTTGCTTAATGTTGCTAACTATTGTTTTGTATGGCACTTGACATCTACTGTGTATTTTTCTCAAAGCCTTTTGTTGCCTAGTGAGTTGAAGAGGGGTAGGGTTTTGAGGGGCTTTGCAACAATTATTTTCTGCTTAAGTATTTTCTAGGATACAGCAGTTTTCTTTTTCTTCTTTTATTTTGCAGGGTTTCCCTTTTTTTATTTCTTTGATTTGATTTTGAGGCCTCCATGAGACATCTATTGTACCATTGACAACCCACCCCCACTCCCCAGAAAGAAGAGAGAACTGAAGTAATTTCTTGAAAGCAAAAGACCAACCCATTCTCTCTCCCTGCCCATTTCTGAGTTGTATAGCCAAACTCCTTGGTCTACCCCCAATCAGTGCCCTCCACCTGTACCCTTATTCTCCTTAGTTACATATAAATAACTGCTTATTCTCTTTATTTATTTTTATGTAACCGCTGGCCTAACAACCCAGCAGTTTGCTGAACACCACCACAAGTGTATGCTTGTGAAACCAGTGGCTTATCAGTTTCATTTAAAGATCTTTTTCCTGTGCCATGATTAAACTCTTAAACTATTAAAAATCATAGAGTAGCTACAGCACACCCCAATGATGGATGCTCTTAGGCAGTATTTAGCCAAAGACACAGAAAATTCCACAACGATAGGATTAATAAAGAGCCAAGGAGGAGCTTCCAAGATGTACTACCTCCAGCTTTGACAAGGTCAACTAGATCATCCTTCAAAACAACAGAAATTGAACGAGGTATGGATCCAACACCCAGAACCTGTGTGCTCTCTTGGATTTTGACTTCCTGATAGTCGTGGCAAACAATACTGCCTTCTATAAATTCAAAACTAGTGCCTTCACATGATCTAGTCCCCTGGTAGAGAATACAAAAACATCAATGGGAGGCACTAAAGCACATAGTAACACAAGAAGAGAAGTAAAACAGCAAATTACCTCCATTGTTCCAATTAGCACCCTCTAAAAAAGGATAAAATTTGCAAGGCATTTAACAACTATTCATGTGTAAAATGAAGATTCCTAGAGGAAGTATTTCAAAATGTAAAGGAAAAGCAGTAAATTTAAGATGGAAAGTAAAGCACAACAAAAAAGATGAATAGGTTTGATTTGTTTTCAGATCTCACACATGACACATCACAGTTGATGGTTTGATTGTTACATTGAGTTTCCATCTATAATCCACAAAATATGCAGTTTGCAAAAAGAAAAAGGGGAAATAAAAGCATGCGGTATGATAGCAACATAACCAGTAGCAATACAATAGTCGCTTTCATCTGTTGTCATCATTTTTTATACCATCAATGTTTAAACGAAAGAGTATTGATAAGCAACTGATGCATGGCATAGCATGGTGGTGGGAAAAAAATAGACCTCGGAGGGGCAAGATGATGGAAGCTTTATGGCATTTCCACTCTCCAGTTCAGGATGAACATCAAACCTAAAAACAAAGCCAATCCAAAGACCAGTCATGTCGTATGATCCAATATGCATCCCCTCCAATCAAATCAGATAAGACATAACCTCTTCAGTTTGTGGAAATACACTTCGGTTTGGAAGCTATTTTGTTCAAATGAACATTCAGACTTGTTTCAATTGGGAAACTATATTGCACCTTCAGAATGGACTGCACAAGGTAGATCCTCACTCCATACCAATAATGAGGATATACCATCCAGGTCCATAAGAAAATGCAATAATTTACAAACTTCAAAAGCAAAGACAGCAAATCAGTAAACTAATAAGCCCTTAACCATGCTCTGGGAACCATGACAAGTTGAAAAGTGACTTTGTTGCCAGAGAATAATTAGAAACTCAGCATAAAACAAAAATTCCATGAAAATCTGATAAATAAACGGGTAATCAAATAGCAAGCTATTGTTTGACGAGTAAGTCTTCTATGCTTGAAAACAAACCAACGTTCTAAATTTGCAACATTAAAGCGGAAATGAAAGTCGAAATGCCTATTGATGAGAAATAAAACGATGAATGTTAACAGGACCATGAACAAAAGACATTAAAGAGGAAAATGAAAATCGAACTGCCTACTGATGAGAAATAAAACGATGAATGTAGAACAGGATCATAAACAAAAAAGACTACGACGGGAAATACATAAAAGAAGAATCACCTGAACTTGCATCTTCGACACATGTATTTCCGTTCTCCTTCTATCATTTTTACCGAACCCGACCTGATGACTGTCCCTTTGAGAGTGAGAAGAACTCCCCGGTGCTTCACTCTGACCCGCCCAATGCTCGGAAAGGTTTCTGCATACAACCAAACAACCACAAATCAAACAAACAAAAAACATATGAAGCAATTAACTAATAAATCATGCCACATGTAAGAACGAACCAGGGAATTCCAAAGGTGAACCACTGATATTGATGCGAACATGCACGAATCCCTTAATACTTGCATCGTCCCAACCCTTAAGGGCAACCAAAACATCTTTCTGCCGTTAACACATTCAAAGTTGGCAGTCAGTTTATCAGATTGGAAGGCAACAGTATCTCCAAAAAACTTGAATACCTGAACCAGATAAGCCGCTTTGTTGAAAAGAGGCAAGAAGCGCGTTGGTTGAGAGAATAGGAGATGCGAGAGCTGATGATTATCTTGCGTTAGCTCTGCAAAACTGATATTACGATAATCGATTAACCAGATCAACGCAACGATATCAAACAAGCGAAACAAGAAAGAAGGCGGAAAAGGAGAAAATGTAGATTAACCCTTGCTTACTCTATGCATAGAGGGTAGTGAAGCATAGGATCTTGGGAGAGAACTATGGAACGAATGTCTTCCGAGTGGTAGCGAACGAGGAAGTTCTTGAACGCTTCGACTTCTTCTGAGATCTCCATTCTGAAGCTACTTGCAGCCAATTCGAGAAAGGCGGGAAAAGAGGACGGAACTCTGGGTTTGATTGGGGTCAGATATTTTATAGTCGGTTTATGCTCCGTTTGCTCTTCCTTTTTATTTATTAATTTATTTAATTTATTATCACAAATAAGGAATTTCTAGGGTTTAATCAGACAATTGATTTTATTTTTTTTTTTTTGGTAAAAATCAGACAATTGATTTACTTGGCCAAAAAAACGACAATTGATTTCGAAAAGATGCGGTTTAACTTTTAATTAAAGATTATTAATCTCCCGCAAGAAAATTAAAGATTATTAATAAACTTTTTTTTTTCAAGATTTTAAGAAGGTTCACGCCTATTTTTAATTTTTAATGAAAATCGATAAAAATCTCCCAGGAAAATGGTTTCTGAAATATTTACCAAAAAAAAAAATAGTTTCTGAAATAGAAATCATACCAAACAAAATTATCCTCACGGAAATGAATTTGACTACAGGGTCTGTTTGGTTGAAACCCTGGAGTCTCGGCCTCTTGGTAACCTGTACTGCCCTCCTCTCTCGTTTATAGCTTGCTGAGATGTAGCACCGTGGACACTTAGCAGCGCACACATTTTTCTTCTCCCGCCCTCTAAATTTGACTACAGTACGTAGAGTTGCAGAGGATTCTCCAAGTTAACACCTAAAGATTCTTTAAGCCTATCAAACGATAAAGCTTCATCTCTGGTATGCTTTCTGTTAATCCAAGACTAAGAAGTTCGGTTTTTACTTTTGGGTTTTCTTAACAGGTAGTGTTGAAGCGACTACACATTCTTCAATCTGCATAATGCATTGCCTTCTATTTTACTTCAACAGTTTTAAGAGTTGTTCTCTTCCCTTACTTTAATTTCAAGGAAATTGGATGCTCGATTTCAAAGATGGTTTCCTTATTATTGCTATTTTCGCCAGAAATATGCTGCTCGATCGTCTTAGCTGCGAACATAGTGTTCATGGATACAATCATTTCATCGTTTTAATTTAATTTATGCGCTGAGAACTTATCAGAATTAAATTGTTGGTAAGACCCCTGTTCCAAACATCGAGTGGTATTTATTGAGTAGTTAACAAGATTGAAAAAAATATATTGATGACAATTGAATACTTCATTAACAATTTACTACAAGAAAAAGAATTCTACTGCTTCTAACCCCTAGAATTTACAGAAACTGAAAACAAAGAACATAATGGCTTCCCATCCTATCGCCCTCCCATGTATATATATAACCATGCCTAACTAATTAGGCAATTCTTTAATCGAACTCTTACCTAAGTTCTGTTGTATGTGCCCCTAAGTTCACGGGTCAACGTCTCTCTCATTTATTCATGTGGGTGGCCACCATGACTGTCCACTTGTCATTCTCCTCACCTCTTGAGTCATAAGAGTATTAGTAAGAACAAACAGGGAGAAGTAAATTTTGTTATTATGGACGATAGGTATGTGAACATATATAAAGAATACCAATTTAGGATGAAGAACTTTTAAGTAAAATCTCTCTCCAAACTTGAAAAGGAGCATTCTTCTATTACTTTAAAAATTAAAGCTTCTTGTTTTCCTGGTGGAGATCCTTAAAGTTTTCTAGTTATGAGGAAAAACTATGGGGTGATGCTGGCCGTCAGATGGACGGACCTGCAACTGCAGCTACAAGAATAAACATAAAGGGTGACCATTGGTTCTGGGTGAATCCTCCGCTGCCTAAATCAGTCAAAGGTGAAAAATTAAGGGATAAAGGAAAAAGAGAGAACCAAATTAGGGTTATTTGACCATGGTTGGAATACATCTCAGTTGTGTGAAGGAATAGTTTTTAATTCGTCCCATTACCTGAGAGTTATGGCTGAACAGGAGGTTATAGTTGGAACTGACATGAAGTGATTCACCACCGACTTGTGATGCAAGAAATATTGGCTTGAGTGGAAGCATCAAATGCTTTGCAGGCTTGTCAGGGAATGGCTAAACTGTGGGATCATCTTGAGTATGCTTGCATTGAATGAATGTGTTGTTGCTCTGTATTACGACCCTGTTTTTTTTGGATTAATGTGTTGGATCATCTTGAGATCTTTGTTTCAGGAGTGTATTTTGGTGCATGGAGTTAGGGAGACTAATAGGTGCGCAGATTATTTAGCTAGATTGGCAACGGCAAACCAAGAAATTTTGTTGAATCCTCTCTCTTTGCCTACTCAGCTCTCGCAATATGTTGTAGAAGAGCAGCAAGGTTGTAGGTTCTTTAGAATCTAATCCTGTATTATTGTATGTACTCTATTTATTTCTATTAATATAAAGTCTCCTTTTTTCCAAAAAAAAATATTACGACCCATTTTGCTAAGACATGATGTATCCAAGACATGGTTAATGGTTGACAGTTCCCCATTTCTCAATGGCGAATGATTTGCATATATGCTGTGTTGATATTTATATTGGATGTATGTTGCCCACCTAGTTGCAAAGAGTTCTATGAACCAACTTTGGACTTCATGAACCTTTTTGTACGTTAGCTGAATAAGTTTTTTGTCTTCTACTCTAGTTTGCATGAACTTGTTACAACTTAATGAAACAAAAAGGAAGAGCGTCCTAGTGCACGAAGCAAACATATGCAGGGTCTGGGAGGGGTAAATGTACGCAGCCTTACCCCTTGCTTCTGCTCCCCAGGAAATGCTGTTTCCAAGTTTTGAACCCACAACCAACAGGCAGCAACAGCACAACTTCACCATTATGCCAAGGCTTTTTCACCAACTTAAGTAATACTGATGACTTAAAATGGTTGTTCTTTATTGCCTCAAATAATGTAATTGAATTTAGAGAAGCCCATTAGTGTGCATGAACTTTATGAGTACTTTCTAAACTATCGTTTATTAATGTGCTGCATCGTGTCATTGTAAGTGGCTATATTGTGCTGAATAGGAAATTACCCAACTTGTGTTCTCAGACTTGACTGACTGCATGCTAGTCATACTTGTAGTCTTCAAAACGGAACTGGACATCGAACTGAAAAGGCCCTGGCACCAACTCAGAGGTGTTTGACTGATCAAACCACAGTTAAAAAGTATAATTAAAAGAATCAGTCCATTAGAAAGTAAAAATGTAAATTGGAGATAAATAAATATAAAATTAACCTCCATTATACCAACACCATGCGCTGGCCTAGTGGTTCATGTTTCTCATCCTAACTAATAGGTTCAAGGCTTGATTCTCCATAGGTGTGTCTTTGTCTTTTCCTATTAGGTTTTAAATCAAGGTAGTAACCAAACCAAGCTGGTGGTTCTCAAAACTGCTGGGTTGATCTCTCTTTCAAGTGAAGTGGTACTTGGACTGGAATGAAAATAGTGCCAACTGCCTGTATGCCCACATGTATTTCTAATTCTAAGATAGTCATACATCACATGATATATATGAATAAAGTGAATCTTATAAATTACTTGAGTTCTTTATTGTGCAAGTAATCAGAGATATTATAAATGGTTTAAAAGCTGAAATTTTCATTAGATTTGTTGAAAGAAAGATTGAAAAAGGCACACCCAATGCATGAGGCTTCCACCACTCAGGGTTCTGGGGTGTCATAATTTATGCAGCCTTACCAATGCTCTTGCTAGGGTGCTGTTTCCAGAGTTGAACCTGTTTACACTTGGTCATTAAAAGAAAGATTACACTTCATCTTGCATCAGAAATTCCAAATATCTTTGTACAGAATGCAACTAAACAACTTCCGACTTTTCCTGCGACGGATAGAAACATGGCTAACTAATATCAAAATACTGAGAAGGATATGTAGAGTATAATGACAATTTTAATATCCATTCTGTCCCTTGAGCACAGTAATATACGCTATCTCAGTAGCTTTTGCTTACTGCTGGGTGTAATGAGCCTGTTTTCTGGTTTTTGACATACATGCCGAAATCCTTTGGTTTTTCATACGTCAACTTTCTATCCTTCTTTCTTAACTAAATTTATAACATTTTATTGAGAATCCATACTTGCCCTTGTAAATTAATTTTCTGTCATACAGTCCTCATCATTATTCTTATGTTCTGCTGAATAGGGTTGAACTGAGAGCACCAGCCTTGAAGTCTGATTGTGGACGTAGGAGGAGCAAAGACTTGCATGGTTTATGATTGGTGATAAGTATGAGTTTGACTCGAGTTGATTGGGGAAAGAAGATCCACTAGTGGAAAGTGCTGTGTTCAGTTGAGTTGTCATTTTTGAGAGCTCATGTGTAAGGTTCCAAGAGTAATGGAATTTGCAGCTCTACCCATGCAAAGTGCTATTTTTGCTGGCTTTTCTTATGACAAATGCTCATGATCATGTAGTTAAAATAATATTTTTTTCTCAACAGTGAATGTGGTATATTGGTGTGTCAGGGAAGCTCATTAGACAGCCAAACTTAGTTGGTCCACTGTAACAAGGCAAGGGGAATTGATGCTGTAGTGAATTTAAATACTTTGAAGTCATTAGTCAATATTATGAAATGAGCCAGGCAATTGTGGTCAGGACTCAGGAGAGTGAATGTAGTGTCCAGCTTTAGAGGCAGACGACCAGTATCTTTTTTTCAAAAAGTATGTAGGCACAACACACACACACGCACACATACATATACATGGGAAAAGTCGGCTATATTCAAGGAACAGGAGTCCTGTTAGGTCATATGCGTGATCCATCAACTGTGACACTAATGAGTGTTGGAAATTGGAATATTGGTAGGTGCGGGATAAGTTTGTACTTTCATAGGGTGCCCCAAAGACATTTTTGGAAGTTGCTGTAGAAGTTAATTATGGAGTTTTGAGCAGGCTTGCATACCCATCCATAAAGCCACCCATTATAATGTAGAGCCAAGTTTTTATTCACCCATGGTGAAGAGTGAACCCTCTTGTGTCAGTGGGATAAGAATCTTCTAATTTGCAGAATTGGAGTTAAAGTACTTTTGTTTGTTTATGATACAAGGTGCACTGAGGCAACATTTCCTGTAGAAAAAATACATAAAGCAGATCATATTTCAAACAACTGGAGATTTATATGATCTGTTAGTGTTATTGATTAAAGAAGAGTTGCAGCTACCGAAGATCTACGTTGTCTTACGACTCTTCACACTTCTTGATCTTCCTTGTCTTTGTCTTTCTCTGTGTCAATTTATCATGGCAGAAGAAGGGTTTTAGGAATAACCTCTCTCTAACTCCTCTTCTTCCGCCTCCTCCATTCCCTGATTGTCCTGGCTGGCCTCTCAATCCCAAGTCTTCTTTCCTCCCTCCCGACCCCCCCCCCCAACTTTACTCAACAATTGGTCTTTCAAGTATGAAGGAGGAATGTGCAACACTTCCAGATGAGGGCAAGCTGGTCTTGCTTCTCCACAACCTGGGTACTGGCTGAAGATGCAACCTGCCTTTCCAGTAGAGAAGGATGATGCAACCTTCATGCCATTGTCATCAGCCATCTCTCTCTTTCTTCCTTTTTACTTTGTAGCCTTCATGCTTATTTCTGCTAGACAAAAGCAAGTAATACATGATCTTGGTGAGAATAGGTGCATAATTTGGGATTTTTATAGAAATCATGTACCCAGATGAGGAGGAATGTGCAACACTTCCAGATGAGGGCAAGCTGGTCTTGCTTCTCCACAACCTGGGTACTGGCTGAAGATGCAACCTGCCTTTCCAGTAGAGAAGGATGATGCAACCTTCATGCCATTGTCATCAGCCATCTCTCTCTTTCTTCCTTTTTACTTTGTAGCCTTCATGCTTATTTCTGCTAGACAAAAGCAAGTAATACATGATCTTGGTGAGAATAGGTGCATAATTTGGGATTTTTATAGAAATCATGTACCCAGTCGATTTGCTAAGTCTCTTTTGGTGTCATTATTGAATTAAAATCTAGAATTTAATTGTAGTTTGCAGTCATTTTCATACTCTGAAGTCTATTTTATTTTTTTAACACAACTTTAACAGCTTATATTTGCTGATTTTGTTTCAGCTTGTACATATTACATACCAATTTAACAAGTGTACCATTGACAGTACCTTTGTCAGAGAACCAGAAGAGTAAAAGACAATGGATGAGAGTTGCTTGGACTTCATGGACAGAGGTCAGCAACAAAAATATCTGGTCCTCCCTTTAATTTCATTTTAGGTGTGTAGAATTTTCTATTACTTAGGTAGCATGTAAGGAATGGAATTGTAAAATTAAGAACAGGAATTATATCAGTTACGACATTTGATTTGAGTTTGCAGGGAGCATTTATGGTTATGTTGGTCAGACTGACATGTGAGTAACCATGGAGACTGATATTATCCAAGCATCAGGCAAGGAAAATAATGGAGGTGAAGAGTACATTCCAATTGATAACACTGTGTCACTTGGGATGGAAGTAGTAGGTAAGGGTGAAAATTCTAAGGCTTTTGAAATGGGTGACAAATTAGATGATGAAACCGTAGAGGAGGTGGTAGATGAAGTAGAAAAGCAACACGTAGATGCAGCTAGTAATGAGGGTATCAATACCAGTAACAGTGAAATTTTAGTAGCCAATCCAACCTCAAGGGTTCCTTATGTTGGTTTGGAGTTTACTGATGAGGATCAGGCCTTCCAATTCTATGATGAGTATGCAAGGTTGACAGGCTTTGGTATTAGGAAGCAGAAGCTATACCGGTCAAGGACAAAGAAGACCGATGGTAAAGGTGAGCTATTATCACGGTTGTATGTGTGCCATAAAGCAGGTTTTAAGCAAAAGAATGACAAACGACAGAGAGGGAAGGTAGTAAAGCAAAGGCCAGAGGTTAGAGTGGGATGTGAGGCACTTATGCGGATTAAAGCAATTCCCAGTGGTTTCATTGTGGACAAATTTGTGGAAAAACACAACCATGAGCTTGTCCCAGAGGAAGATACGTTCACACTGAGGTCACACGAAGGATGTAATGCTGCTGTGAAGGTAATGGTTGAGCACCTCATTAATGCAGGACTGAGCCCAGCCCAAATACTCGATGCCGTCGGGGAGGCACTTGGTGGGCATCGTAATCCTACAGTGAGTGCTGAAAAGGTTGTCAATAGTGTCTATTATATTTAATATTATCTAATAATCTTTGATCACAAGGTCTTTATTATTTTACCATGGTAAACGTCCCACCTTCAGTCGTTTCTGAATGATCAGCATGTTGTTCAACAGGATACTACGGAAAATAGAAGCTTAGTTGTTTTGGAGGACAATTATCCAAGCTGTTCTTGTGGTCGTGGGTTGATGCGACCTGTGCTCATCACAGTACCTGGTTGGCCCGGTCAAAGGCAAATCCTAGTTTGCCCTATCACCAGTGTATGCTTTTTGCACCCATGTCTAATGTTGTTTCTGGTAGAGATTTTTACTGGGGAATAAGAAATGGTACCCAATATCTGAGGCTCCTGCCAATGCAGGGTGTGGGTAAGGGTCATAATGGATGCTGCCTTAAACATCCTTTGTGCAGATATGCTGTTTCCAGACTCAAACCCATGACTAGTTGGTCACAATGAAGCAACCTCACCATTTCACTGAGGCCTGCCCTCTTGATAGATTAGTGAATAAACCTACTAAGTTATTGTTTTCTTATATTGCATGTTTTCTCAGGACAAAGGTGTCGCTTGCTCTGAGGTGTTACCTTGGAATCCTGCGAAATGGCATAAGCATATGCATGGTGGTAGTGACGCAAAGGTGGACTACTTGCAGACACCTTAAGTAGACGGTTCAGGATGGTATGTAACATCACTAATGATTGTACAAATATGCTTTTTGGTTTAGGATGGCGTACTACTGTTATTACATGTAATTGTGAACATGACACTTAACACTTTAATGGTGGTGGACTATTGTAAAAAAGCTCATTAATCAATATAGTGTAACTACAGTGTCTATGGTTCATTTTCTTAACCCTTTTTGATTTTTTTTTTTTTTTTTTTTTTTTTTTTTTAACTTTCAGGCTATGGAAGGAAGGGAGGGATTAATAGTGTATAAAGCTTTGTTGTTTCAGTACAATAGTAGGTTAAATGGTAATGCTTCAAAATGGGGATGTTGTGTCGAAGTATATGCACCGAGGTACGTACCATGTTAATACTTTGAGGAATATAAAAATGAATTAATTCTTGAGATAACTCTTAGATGTTTCTCCTTTTATCGTTGGGAGTAGTGTCTTGGAACCCCTAATAGTTGTCATGGATGGGAGCTGCTATCACTGACCTTTGAAAGTCGTAATCTTGCGCTATAAATGAACAGGGCACGATTGGTGGAAATTACAGTTGTCAAATTGAGATTTTGATTTTGACCACTTGGTTTTTCACGGTCGAAATTTTCTAGATTTCGACCCAACAACTGCACTATTTTGGGCTGAACAATTCTGCACGTTTATTGTGCAGGATTGAAACAGAAATTTATCAAGTCCTTGACAAGAAGACCCCATTTCTTTGTATATGTGTGACACGTGTCCTAACATCACATCAAATAGTTGAAATTCATTTATAAGTCACATCAAAGAATTGATTGATGTGACCTGTAAATGAATTTCTATCATTTGATATAATGTTGAGACACATGTCAACACATCTACAAAGAAATGGATGGTCCATTTCCTTGTAAAAAATGGATCTGATATTGGTCCGGATTGAAACAAAATCCGAAGTTTTGCTTCTCTTTTAACTCTTGGGTCTCTCTTTTTTTCCTTTCTTTCCTTTTTGGTTACTTTTGTTGTCACGATAAGACATAATCATTGTTTTTAGAATGGTTATTTGTATGAATCGGTAAGAAAATAAGATCTGGTGTCATTTCCGCAGTCCCCTCTCGACTCGCATGCATTGAAGAAGTCTTGTAGTTACACCTTCAAATCTCTGCTTCAAAACCAGTGTCAGTTCCATCTTCCTTAGGAAAAATGTCTCTCTCCCCCGGTGGTGAGAATGCTTTCAGCTTGCAGTTCTTATTCTATGAATTGTATCAATGGTTGGGGCCATAATAAAATTTTGGATTTTTATTTGAATTGTCTTATAAGGCTCCTTTTGGTATCAATTCTCATTTTCTATTATGTCTATTTAAAGGAAATAAGTACAAGAATTCATTATTGGTCAAAAATGAAAAATAGTTTGGTGAATTTTGTCAAAAATAAATTATGGAATGAAAAATAAGTTTGATATGTCAAAATAAAAAATTGTTAGAAAATGATAATGAACAAGTGAGAAAAGAGAAAAAGAGAAAGAAAAAAAAATATGATTTTTTATAAAAGAATGTTTATTGATATTTTACCCTCATCTTAACTATAATATTTTAAGTAAACCTTTATATAAATAAAGAGAATGAAATTCTCATCATAATCCATAATATACAAAAAGTCTATTATGGATTTTAGAGGTTTTTTTATTATTTTAAATAAAAAGATAACTGATAATCGATGCCAAACAATTTCAAATAATAATAAAATTTCATAATTGAGAATGATAATTGATTCCAAAAAGAGCCTGAATTGTGAAGATCTGCATAGAATATAGTCGCAATCGGTTGAATTGTTTCATATTTTTAAAACCCTCATCCAATAAAAGTCTCCAGGTTGCTTGCCTATCCAACAGTTTTGATTACTGTTGCTAAGGAAAAGAATAAGGCACCTGTTTAATGTGATTCATGGATTTGAGTTGTATACTTTAATGCTTATGTAAGTGCTTATGCTTTCGTTAGAATTATTTAGTGAACGCATTAAAGACATTATTTGCGGTGATGATACGTTACTAATTACTTGCTATTTAGTATTTACGTTGCTTAATTTATAGCCACCATGAGTTGCAGATGTATGAGATCTCGGACAAACAAAAGTGCAGGTACCTAGGTAAATCCTACACTCCCTCACGAACCGGTTTCAATTTTATATGTCAAATTTGAAAATAGAGTTTCTTGTTTGGGAAACAGTCAGACCAAAAAAAATCAAACGAACCGCTTATTTATAGGATGAGTTTTGGACCCTTTGGTTGAGGATCTTATGATGCTGGTTTAAAACTGGACCAGATTCTGATCGAAGAAGACCAACATGTCCCTCTAAGCAAGCTAGTCTAGCTCAAAAGAATTAAAAATTCAAGAAAATAGAGTTTTTAATAGGAAGGTTTAAAGTATCTTACGATACGATACCATACTAGTCGATATGTATCTGTATTTGATACTATCGATACGTTTCTCTATTGGATTGTACTAAAATACATTGGTTAGTCCGATATAATACCATATTATCAAAGTCATCTGACTGATACGATATTCAATACTGATATTTTAAATTGTCTCTCACGTCTTTTTCTGCATGGCGTGCGTGGGGTGAAATGCCCTTAAAAGCCTACTTTGGCGTGCGCACCCTAACCATCCAGAAGACAAAACAAAGACCAATCAACTCCTAGATGGGAAATTGGAGACATGGGATGGGATTGGATTTAGGAGCCCCTTGTCTCTCTTGTTCTGTTAGCTTTTTATTTCCTGGAAGCTTCTCACTGGAGTCACTAGCTACTAGCTAAAGTGGAAAGTGAGGATGGCGCTTTTAATTAAGGCGTTTTCTTCTGGCTTAATTCCTTTAGTTAGGTATTATTCTAAGACCATTGTTACAACTTTCAATATTTTTTGGTGGTACAGTGAATCCTCGATATAAGCAGAATAAATTTGTTGAATCTAGTATTCTAGAGTAGCACATTATTCCCTAATTCTCCCAAAGTCTATGCATGTTTGAATTTCGAGGAACACAAACGGGACCACTATGGATTTTCCTTCCAAAAAAGCGAGTAGGGTTGAAGTACATTTGACTTCCGTAGTAAGATTACTTATCTCACTCGTGGATTATTTGAATCTTGAGATTTCAAATTCCTTGGTTCATGAATTGGAAATTTATTCCAATTTGATTGTAAAACATCCCTATATTCATGAAATTTAGAGATTTCACTTTTTTGCTTAAACACGTGAATTAAGTCATTGTTGGGTATTATGTGAAATCCATGGATTCTATCATAGTATAAAATTAATAAAATTTGCTGATTCATGCGGAGTAATCCAACGGAACTTTATGAACTTCAATAGATTTGAGGTTAACCAAACAATTAATTTTTTGAACCATGAATCAATAAATTTGAAATCTCATTTCATTTCAAATCCTTGGATTCATGTAACCACATAGGCCCTAAATAAATTTGCCTAATAGGTAACATGTGAGTTGTGAGAAAATGCGGCAGATATGTTCTCTTTTTAAGGAATAAAGTGTTTGGCCCAGCGTATGCTTACGTGGAGTAATTTAACTGGGATCTTCAAGATTTGGAAAAAGATCTCTTAACACTAACTGATGTGGGAATTTGAAGAAATTATTGTTCCATAATGTATTATTTCATTCATAGTCCTCAATGGAGTATTATAGTTATAATCTGAATAAATCACACTCTGAGTAAGGAAAAACTACAAAACAAGTAGAAAATTAAACCTAGACTTGTTAGGAAGCCGATCTAACACCAAATACGAAATCAATATAGAAAATATATGATGATAAAATATAATTAAATAAGAGATTCAAAGAAAATTCTATTCCAATTAGGTAACCTCAGTCATACTTCTAATACTCCCCCCACCCCCAGGTTGAGGCATAGATATCACACATGTTCAACTTGGTCAAGATAGAAATAAACATCTGTCCAGATAAATATCTACAACTCAATCTTCGGACTTCACAAATTAATGACCACTTTCTAATTTTTGTTTAAGAAAATGTCTGTTAATTTTTATTTGGCTTTGTCCACATCTTTGTTGCAAATTTAGGTCTTCAAAGAAAAACGTCCAAGGAAAAAGGTAAAATCTTCAAATATCGAAAATATCATTTTCTGCACAAATTTGAGAAGAAATATATTTTAGAGGGTAATTGCTAGAGTACAGCAGGAAAAAATACAACTTTAGATCTACAACAACATTAGATCTAGAGAAGAAAATTTTACCAAGATAAGGACAATCTCCAAAGGTAATAAAGATCAAGTTATGCGCAGTTAAACCCCAAATCTACCAGTAAAGTTAGATCTCCAAAATATTGTCAAGGTAAGGGTAAATCTCTAAGGATAATAGAGATCATGTTTTGTGTAAGTCAAACATCAAATATAGCAATGTTAGACCTCTAAAGGGAAAATTTGCAAAAATAATGACAAATATACAAAGGATAATAGATATCAATTTCAACGCAAATTCCAATAATGCACTAAAACAAGAAGAAAAGTGACTGGATATAACCCAAACAAAATGAAAACACAATAATCAAATCTAGGAAAATAAAATATAAGAGGTTTATGGGAACCCTAGTTCATTTTCTTCATTGAATTAGGGTCCAATTTTTTAAACTATAAAGTTATGATACCATGTTGGAATTTGAATAAATGATTATTTAGAATATCTTATTTCATTCATAGGCCCTAACAGAGTATATATAATTACAATCTAAGTAAATCACACTCCAAATAGAAATATATATATAAAAGAAGAAGAAAAAAGAAAAACTTAACTTAGGAAACCAATTTAACACCAGAGAGAAAACTAATATAAAATTATAAGATAATAAAATATAATTAAAATAAAGAAATTAGAGAAATTTTGATTTCAATTAGAAAGCCTTAGTCACACTTCCAACAAAAGAGATACCAACTCTTAATCTCTTGTTTATAAGATGTTTCTTTTGTAGAATATGAGCTTTTATGTATTGGGGATGAGGATGAGGATGAGGATGGGGTATTATATAATATAAAACAAGGCTTCATCTTTGACTTGAAGAGGATTTGAAGTGTGATGTCCTACTTAGAAGTGTTAGTTTGTTACCAATGAAACCAACCCTCGGGGTTTTGTTTCTAAGATGTTGGTCGAATGTATGGATATCATGAACCTCCTCCTTTAATAAAAGTCACAATATATTTGCTTATACACTAGGTGCGATACTTAGCCGGATTTCGGTGGTTCATTGGCTAGTGAAACAAGCAAAATCTCGGAAGGTCGGTGACATTTCAGGTTATTTCGGTTGCTTTCAATCGACAACAGGAGAGTGGAGAAGGAGACTAAGGTGGTATCGTGGAAGTGTGGGACTACTTAATCACATGAGCAAGTGAATGGGGTTAAATTAATAAACCCAGGGGTTATCCCAAGTTCTCAACTTGTTTCCCGTGATCAGCAAAACCTGAATCACAGAGAGGAGAGTTCAAAAATCTGGATCACTAGAGGAGTTCAAAAGTTCTTTACAAGTTGTGTGGATTTTGAGCTTCTTCGTTCTTGCTCTTTCTCTCTCAATGTCTTTATGTGTTTGTGGTTCCGGCAGGCGACGAGTGAGTAAACTTGGGCTAAGAAGTGTAAAGACTTTGAACAGAGGAAATGTTCTTCTCTCGTACAAAATCGATCCCACCTCCTTCGTAGAAAGCATCGATCAAAGACTTTCGTGTTCTATGACTTTTGTCCCATGATTTTCGACAAATCTTTCAAGAGATCTTGTTGTACTCTTCTCTTTTGCACCCTCTATTTCTACAAATCTTTGCTTTGAAGAGAAGAACAGAAAAATTTAGAAAAGTGAATCGGAGAGAGAAAGAATTAGGGTTTAAATAGAGAAAAAAAGTTGTTTGCCGCAAACTTTCTCCGACATTTTGCAAATTCGGCTGTTTTTCAGCGAGATTCTAACGATTTCCAACAACATTCGTTAGTCTCATTTTTCAAAGGCTATTTCAGTTCGCGTCTCACTGAAACGGCCGAAATTTGGCAAATTGCAAATTGTTTTTCTATGCTCATACATGAAGCATGCACGTACGTGTAACGTGTCCCTCGGAGAATAGGGAATGTGGACTAAGAAGATCTTTCAATTGTTAAAGTTGGATAAAACTCTAAACCCACGTTATTATAATTTATAATAACCACGAAAGATGATTAACATTCTCTTGCCCAATTCCCAATCAAACGCAAAGGGAACACGAGTATGAAAATACGTGAACATAAGGTGAGATGTCTACCTAGGGAGGTGTTATCCGTTGGATTCAGTGCTCAAGCGCCCGGATCGCTCGATCTCAGTCGTCCATTAAGGGGACATCAGCCCGTGCATATGAGTTCCTCCACAAAGATATTCCATATTATACCTCTCTAATACCTTCACGAGTTATAATATTTTTTTACTTTTATTATCATTCCGTAAAAAATAAATCATAGGGTTTACCAAAAAAAAATAATAAATAAATATATCATAGGGCGTACCAGTTGCACTAGCTCCAACAATATCCACCAACACTAACAACTCCGTCGTTTCTTGTGCAAATTATTTCATTGCGTGGTCCCGAACCGGACTGAACTGACAATTTCATAAGCCGTGCACATGAACCGGTCAACCTTTCAACTCTAATAAGCGTCTTCAATTACTATGTTAATGACGGTTTACTGTTAACGAGTCTTATGGCGTCGGAGGTTGAACAAAATTCCAATCACGTGCGACCTTACCCTGTACGTAAGCGAAGAAGTTTCTCTCTCAATTTCTCTTATCTCTTTCTCCGAAATACTCCGCCACATGGCCCGGCTTTCATCATCCTACGCATCACAGCCGTCCATCAACTCCGTCTTTCGGTGACCTTTTCAAATTCAAATCCGATACGAAAAGTCCCCTATTTTAAGGGCCCAAACGAACCATCTCGGAAGAAGCAGAGAGACCTCACACCGCCACCTTCCTCGTATGCTCGTATCTTTCTTTTTATCTTTGCCTCTCTCTCTCTCTCTGTACCTTTTGTATATATAGAGAAAGGTTCATTAAGAACGAAGAAAAGAAAGAAACAGATCGACAGAGATTCACACAGGATTCACGCAGGATTCACACCATTGAAACACTTGGAAGCGTTTGTGAGTTGGGAGTTTTTCTGAGATGGGTTGGGTTGAAACACAGATGAGGTGCAAGAAACACCTCAAGCACAGACAGACAACCGGTGTTTGCTCTTACTGTCTTACAGAGAAGCTCACCAAGCTTTCTTCAAAATATAATAGCAGTACTAGTGTTACGGGAACCGAGGGTTCATCTTGTTCTTCATCTTTGTCTTCTTCACCTTATTCTTCTGGTGCAGCTTCTTCTAATTCTTCTCCAGTACATGGCCATGGTTTTGCTTCTTCGGATGGAAAGGATAGAGGTATGTTCTTGAAGAGCCGATCCATGATTACGTTCGTTCCCAGAATGAAAAAGAGAAGCAGAAATGCAGTTGAAGCTTCAGATGAGAAGAAGAAAGCAGGGTTTTGGTCGAAGCTGCTTCGTTCTACCGGGAAGAAGACCAAGAAGATGCTTTTGCACTCCAAGACAATGAGATAATTTTTCTTTCTTACGTCTTAACAAGATTTTTTTTTTCTTTTTTAATACAAATGATACAATCAATCTGTGTGTTACGCTGTAAGTTTCAAAGGAACAAAACAGTTTGTTTTGTATTTAATTTGTCTTTGCTTCTTCGTGAAACTCTCTATTATTTCTCCTCTTCCTTCTCCCATCTCTCATGAAATGAACGTGTTGGAATGGAAAATGGTTTAGATTTTCGACGGGAAAATAGAACCAAAGAATCATCCGGGTCAACTGTCAAAGTATAACATTTTGGATGAGCCGAGTCGGTTTGTTTGCCTTTGAGGGCAAGGAACATGGGTTTGTAAAATTTGACCCTACTCACTCGCTGACCGGAAAGAAAGAAAAAAATATATATATATATATATATTACTGACTCGGTCTCCGTGACTCTTTTAAAATTAGGATTGGATGAGTTGAGTCAGTCGACTCAGATCTGATTTCAATTGAAATTGGTAATCTAGGTTCAAAGGCAGCTGGGATTTTTCTAATCATCAGGATTGATCGGGCCTGTTTGGTTACGTGAATCCAGATATTTGAAATCTCTAGATTCACAAATGAGAGATTTTTACCTGTTTGGTTATGTGAATCTCTAGATTCATGAAATCTAGAGATTCACCTTTTTATGGGTATGAGGTGAAATCTCTGGATTTCACCCCTACTATCAAAGCGTTAAGCATTTGAACTATAATTCAATAAATATTTTTTAAAGATAAATCTACAAATTTCATTCAAAAAATTCAAGCTAACCAAACAACTAATTTAATGAACCATGACTCCAGAGATTTGAAGTCTATAGATTTGAAATCTTTAGATTTTTGAAATCTACAGACTCAAGTAACCAAACAGGCCCTATTAGCGTGCATTTTGCATAATGGCAGTAACTCCTATTATGTAGATGTAGTAAGAATAAAGAGATCTTAAATTTAAACACCAATCTTACACCTTCCTTCACCCTCTTCTCATCCTTGGAGGTTGCAGGTCCTCTCTACCTAAGCTTGCATGTTTGGAGGGGTAGACTGGACATGGGAGGATGGGCAGTTAGGTGGAGACGATCTGTGTAGAGAAGAAAAAACTTTAGTAAAATAAAGAGTTTGGCAAACCCCCATTAACGACCCAACCTTAGCTTGTTCGTCCTCTACCAGTAGCACTTGAAGACACCTAATGAAGTCTTTGAATGTACAAAAAGATAAACATCAGTCCCCATTAGGCAACCTAACCTGAGCTTGCCTTTCCTCCTCCACGAAACCAATCACCCTCGAAGACACCAAGTGAAGTCTTTGGATGTACAAAGAGTTTTTCCTTCTTGGGATAAAATATTTGGGATGGATGAGAAAACATGAATTTATTCAAATGTCCGGGCCTAATCGGAATCTATAGAGTGGTAAAGACTTACACTTTTTAGTGAAGAAATTATGAATTTGACCTTTGCAAGACTGCATATTCAGTATCCCTATCCTCATATATAAAAACACTACTGCTTCAAATAGAAATGGAAGAAGAAAAGAAACCCCGGAACTAGTAAATAATTCTCTCATCCTTTAAACTCACCATCACCCAAACTTAGAGATTCAGCACTGCTGCCCTTTGAAGCCCATGATACATCACTACATCTCAATCACCAAATTGAGATATTATATTATTGTATATGCATATAGAATTTTGTTTACTTTCATTCTTGGTGAGAAAAGAGAAGAATTAATGATTTGATAAGGGTTTTATCGAAACTAATAAAAATAGTGTTTGTATTTATAATCTCAAAGAGTTGGCTTAGTTGTGAAAACCGCATTTTGTAGTATGAGGTCAAGAGTTTCAACTTTTCATGGGATAAAGGAAAAACTTTGGATATATAAAATGATTATCCCCCTCTTTCTAAGTTACTAACACAAAATAAAAATAAAAAATAAAAAGATTTATTTATTTATTTATTTATAATAAAATGCATTAATATCCATTAGAACACTTACAAATATTATCTATTGTTCTATTACAGTCATCCATTAGATTAGATGCAATTTCAACAGTTTTTTCAAACCATAATTTAAGCATTGGGGATGGGAAGTTAGCATACTTCATTGTTTTTGTTGTCTTAGCAACATTAAGTAACATAAATATTTCACCCAGAGGCCATAAACCTTCTACTGGTTTTGGTAAGAGATTGATAACCCCTGGAAGTTAGTCCAGATAAAAAGAATGTTGATATCCACAATATTGAAGAAACAGGGATATAAATGACGTATGATATAGAACTTGTATACATATATAAAACTAGCCTGTGTCTTAAAATGCTCGCTTGACTACTACTTCGATTTAATATCCCATATAACAATAATAAAGTTTTATTGCTCGTCCTTGTAACCTTGTTAGTTTTTGGAAAAATTATATACGAGTTACTACGGAAACTTTACATTAGAGTAATTTTTGGTCTTTTTTTCCGGTAACAGAAGGATTAGTTAATAGTTATCACACATTTGACAGACCGACTAATCCTCTCCCTCATCTTGTATGCAAGAATGTGAATCGGGACGTTTCTTTTCCTTTTTCACCAGGGGTGTCCCATTGCATTCTGTTGTCAATGTTCTTCCATTAGTATCTTATTTTCCAGGTCACCAGCACTACTAGCAGTGCAGGAGGTAAAGGGGTCCTCGTCAGTAGGAGAACGAAAAGACGGCCACATTCATCCCAAGCAAATTTTTAACTTCTTTTTTTCTTTTTTAATCTTCAAACCAATCACAGTGAATTGAGGTCGACAGGCCCAAGGAGGGGCAGAAAGATGTAGAGAGATAAAGGTTTGAACTCAAGACTTTCTTAGACTTCTTACATCTAAATAAAAAACTACCACTACTATACGAAAAGCATGCTGCAAGCCAAATTTGACCTTCAACATGTCAGAAAGGTTTGCTTCAAGTTCCATCATAGGGGACCGTGATGCAAAACAACTTGAGCCGTCGAATGAAAATCTCAATCGAAATTTCAGATCCCACAGTCCAAAATTCCCCGACGGTCTAAAAAATTTCACATTGGAGGATATGAATATTTGGTTGTGGGGTCAGACTTGCTGGAACTGGTGAAAATGCCCCTTTTTTTTTTTTTGAGTCAAAGACAGAACCAAGTGCAGATATGTTGACCCGCAATATCTAGGAGAATTCTCGGGCCATACAAGAAGAGGGCTTGCTTGGCCAGCCTAGTAAACCATTTTAAGAGAGGGGGTGGGGAAAAAAAGGGGGGTACAACGCTCAGCAGTTCTTTGACTCTCAGCGTTCTGGAAAGTTGTCGTCAGCCATGAGTGGGTGACCAACGCTTTCTACACAAACACAGGGGTTCTCTGAAAACTTTTTTTTTCCAAAGTGTCAACCACTGATGCGTCGTGTAAAGGTGGTTGTGCTCCCAGGCGAGCCGGACTCGAGTGCGGTGTGAGGGGGAGAGGACGATTGAACAGTTGGACAATCTCGGGAAAATGTTGTAGGTCGGGTTGTAGCTCCCACCGCGGTTAGTGAGATGCTGGTGGATATCCAATACTTGAGTCTTACTTCGTAACCTGTTCCCTTTCTTTTATCCCCAGAAGGGTTAACAGTTCTACCGACCATCTCATCCAGAAAGCCTCATCTGTCTTGGAAAGGAAGAGTTGACCCATTTCCACACCTCGGTTGGGGGGCTATTCCAGTTCCTCCACCTTCTGTTCTCCACTTGCTCTTGAACGGAAGTCCAAAAAAATAATAAAAATATATATATACTTGAGCATATCAGAAAGCGAAATTTCTGTTTCGATGACAAGTGTTACAAAAATTCTCTACAATGGGTGGTTTTTCCACACTTGAGTGTTGAGATGTTGATAGTATTCCATCTCCTATTTCCTGTCTTCTGCACAACTGAGAGTTGCATATTGTATCGCATGGGATCAACTTCTCAGCTTCTGCATCCTGTACATTTCTTGTGGGCTTCACAACATGCCCAATTCATACGAATCCTCAAGTAATAACGTTCCTTAAATCAATATATGTATTATCTCGTGGAACCTGAATGCCTAATCTCCATATCGTAATCTTCATGAGTGTCATCTTCCATATCTGAAGTTGGTTTTTTTAGTTTCTGGAATATTTCATCAAGGGACTCTGAAGAGGAAACATGGGAGATAAGTCTTGTTTCCTGAACCTTGCGTAGAGGAAGGAACTTCTTGGCGTCAATGTTTGATCTAAGATTTTGAAAACCTGTCCTCATTGATTCCCATGTCGAGGCTAATCCGGAAGAGGGTCCACCAGCTGTGTTACCAGAGCGGTTATGAGAGTTGGCTGCATCAAGCAAAGAAACAGTACCAGAGGCTGTGTTCATCTCCACTGACTCTGTAGCAGACACTTGCCCACTTTGTTCTCTTATGGCAGTGTATTTGTCCACTACTGTTTCTCTGCTCTGGCCATATTTCTGCATCTTTTCATTCAAAGGTTTTGATGGAGTCCCCGTTCCACTCTCTTTGGTTAAACCAGTGGTTGATCTCATTTCAACACCACGTTTGTCCTGAAAATATTTCTGAGTTTAGCAGGACTAGAACAAACAAAAAGAAACAATCATAAAAATAAGTGGAACACAAACTAGAAAGGCTATTGATTCCTAGTACATGTAAATTCAAACACAAGCTAGATACTGTCACGATTGATGCAAGGGGAATGGAACCATGTTACTTCATAAACCTAGACTCAAAACAGTGGTTCTCTGAAAGCATTAGAATAACATCGTAAAGGGACACAACATACTTTTTCATTGGTGCCCGATTCCAGATCCATACTATCATTGTTGAAATTCCTTGCCAATGGAATAACATGCTCACCAACATTGCTTCCTCGTTCAAGCCAAGATCGTTCTGAACAAAAGAAAAGTTATACCATTCAAGAACCTCTGTATTAATAGCATCACTCGAATGAATAAATGAATCAATTATGGTTTCACTCCTTCCACTTCAATGATCTATGATTCACACCAAATAAAATGTAGCACCTTATATTCTGTGCCTTAAAAAACTACAAGGCCAGGATCCACCTACCTTTCTGCAAAATAATTGTTCCTGATGCATCAAATCCATCTGTATCATCTGCCTCATTTTGAAATCTGAATCTCTTCCAGCTCCCAAAGAAATTAATTACCCGGTCAAAGAAATTGCTTGCAACCAACAAGGTGTATATAACCATAATAACTGGATAGATTTTATTAAATCCTTTCCCAAAGAAAGGAACAGCTTGATCAATATTTCCCATTCTCTGCAGATCAATAAAGAACATATATGATTCTTAAGAAAAGAATTATCTAACTGGAAACAGAAAACCGATAACACATACAAGAGCTCACAACATAATATAAATCTCAGTTGCCAAGAACATGGAAAACACTAAAATAAGAGAACAAATACGGTTCTTTTCTTTTCACCCTGGTGGTAAAGCAGTGGCTACAGAATGGCAACAACAGTAAACCTCCATGAGGTTCTAATGAAATTTCCAGAATGCTAATGTGCCTGACACCTAGCTATGGCGCGAGGAAGGATGCGGCAATCCAATGTTGGTGGGCCACTCGTCAAAACTCAGGCTCAAATTCATCCATATATGATTCCATGTATTGGCAGACCTCCCATGCATATCCATGCACCCTCTCCATAGACCTAAACTACTCAATCCTTCACCTCTCCAGTTGCCAAAATCCTTTATAGTTTAAGAAGAGAGAGAAAATTGTAGCGATCGGGGTACATCAACATACAAATTCAAGTTGGTACGTACAAATCCTTGAAATTATATCCTGAATGCCAGACCAAAACTACTGCTGTCCAGTTGGCCTAGGAAACAGGCACATATCAAATATGAATGAGAGAATCAACTAAGTAGGAGATGATATAGGAAGCTCACCTTTTCAAAGATTGTTTGTTTGTCCAAACCAAGTCGAATGAGGTTTAGAAAGTTGTAGGAAATTGGAGGCGCATAACGTGCTACCATCCTACAAGTGCAGCAAACATAATTATTCACCCTATAACAGAACATCCATAAGATGAAGTCTCTACCATAATCTATGACGGGAACTTACGAGCAAATCATAAGCAAGTTCACCGAACTCGTTTGTCTTGGTGTCAGCGAGTAAAACATTAGCATTCCGATTTTGAACAGAGAATAATATGTGCACACACACATATACATCAGGGGCACAAAAGCAATTATCTGTGGGGGGAGGAAAAAAAAGGACCTAATCAAACAGTTACAAACAGAGAAGTCTAAATCAAAAGCATAAAATAGGTCAAAAGGAGAAACTAGAGGGAGAAAAGAAAGCTACAATATCACGAGTGAAAAAGAGAGAGACAGTAAGATCTACTAGGTTTTCTATTTCAGCCAGATGTATTCATGAATGACTAAAATAGAAACCAACCCAAGCTTCTCAATCTCCCAAAAATAAAGTTTTCATGCACTCGGATATTAGGCCCAAAAAATCTTCTAGGAATATTCTCACTTGAGTCAAATATGGGGTGTGCACTGTTTACGTAAACAGCGCTTTGACTTCCTTTTGACCTTCTAGAAGACCAGCTGGGTTGAATACGCTGGGTTAAGCTGCTCTAATCTAGTGCTGGTCCATTTGGTCCTGGTCCCATAATCGTCCGCCGTACAGCCTTTAATACATCAGGAAAAGTCCCAACTTTGCAATCAGTAGAAGGGAATGCATTATCTCTTCAAAGAATACACTATTGGTCAACTTCCTGAAAGTCTACTTTAATACATGGAGTATTCAAGTGTCTAAACATTTTTAACCCAGTGGGCGGTTTTTTCTTTTTCTTTTTTTCCCTTTCTAGTGAGTACTCTTAAATGTTGATTCTAACAAAGAAAAATTCATAATATTCAATTATTTACAACCTAAAGATACTCACTGGAAGACTAAGAGCTCAAGTAAAGTTCTGAACTTACCTGTACAAGAACTTCTTGCTTTCCTACAGCATTTATAAGAATGGAGAAAAGAGACAAATCAACTCCACTTGGCAGTATAGTAGCCTCTGCCAAAAGAATTGCAGCTGAAATGCAACCAAGTATTATAGCCAAGAATTTCTTGAGTTGCTCTCTCACTATACATCTCCAAACCAACTCTGCGAGATCCAACAATGATTTCAAGGATTGGTCTTAGACCTGTTTCAAAATTTTATGGTTTGCAACCGCTCTAATCATTCAGATCATATCGGAAGGCACTTTTTTGGGGTCAGGTTACATTCAGATGATGTGAATTAGGAACAGAGCAACTAATGTTCATTTGCCAAGAAACCACAACTAGTCAATTATTGTTGATGTGTAACTGAAGAAAGATAGATGCAAAACAATAAGAAATACAAAAAAATTCCAGTACAAATACAATACAAAATGTTAAAAAGACAATTTCCATTTTTAAAATTCCAAGATGCTTTCGTGAAAGAGCTATGATATTTTGACCAATAATACACTTGGAACTCGTGGATGACTTCACCCCCCCCCCCCCCCAAAAAAGAAGAAGTAATAATAATAATAATAATAATAATAATATAATAATAATGTAGGTGTAGTTCTTTCCCTTAGTCAACCATGCCAAAATATGTTTCCTTCTCACATCCAACAGAGAGAGAGAGAGAGAAAAGTAGGGGAGGGTAAATGGTGCCTAAACATAAAATAGAGCATTGATTCATATGCTCATTTTTTTTTTCTCAAGAAAAAGAAAAAGAAATGGAAGAACTAGATGACGCAACCATCTCGAGCATCTTCCTTCTTACATCCAACCAAAGAAAAAACAAGGGCCAAATAACAGAAATTAATTCACAAATTACAAAGAATACCTTATGATGAAACAAATAAAAACTAGAATGATGAAACAAAAATATAAACTAGAACTTAGGTTCTATATTTTATGTGTCATTTTCACGGAAATCCATTACTATATCCAGCCCCCAAACAAGAAAAATCAGTTCTAATGAAACGGAAGCAATTATATCATGCATCTACCTTAAGCAGTTCAAAAGTTAGCACCTCCAATAGCAAGAACCAGTAGACAACAGTAATTCAATTGAAACATCATGTGACCCCGCCCAAAGTAAATATAGTATTTAGCAATTGGATAGGTACCTGTTACATCAACAAACGATCCTACTTTGCCTGTTCGACAAGGTCTGAAGCTTGAAACATATTTCCTGCAAGGAATGCAGGTAAGTTTGTAAATGAAGACTATACTTGGTCACTACATTCTGGAAACACAATGCATAACATTTATGCCACTGGTACCTTTTATAAATAAACTACAATTAATGTGCAACAGGGCTAAAGTTCATCTATCCAGCCAAGCTGGGATGACCCAATAATAGTAGTAAATATTAGATATAATAATGCATTATCCTTTGTTTAATAAACAACAGCAGAAACCTTGCACATCCACATGTTATCCCCGAAAAGATTGTATTCATGTGATGTCCCTGCATGCAGTGCACTGGTAAATGACCTTGTCTGCATATATTTGCCTCCTGACAAATTCCCATCATGAGACCTCTTCCATACCCATTTTATCTCATTTGTTTCATCTGTGATTTAATGAGACTCATCTGGCTCACAAAATTTTGGCTGGAAATAAAGTTATTTTATTATATTCATTCTATGTGATTTATAGAATTTTACAATGATTTAAAGATACCATTTTATTTTCCTATTTCATTGATATTAATATATCTAATAATTTAGGTCATTTCCCATGCATCACTGTTTGTTGCCAGTTAACAGTACAAAGTGCTGCAGATTTATCACCAAATTGGACTTGTTTGCTTAATCGTAAGTCTAGGGTCAAATATTGGACTTGGGCCTTTGATCCCAATGGTGCTTTGAATATATCCCAAGGGTTTTTATTGTAGCAGTTCACCTTTAGGGGCCTGAAGTAGGGGTAATTAAGTTGCATATGGGATTAGTGGTTTACTTCTCCTAACTTATTTTTTGGTGCTTTGAAATGAACCAGTGGTTCAATTTAAATTGTCTCAAGACATCCACTTTTCCAAGTAGTTCTCTTTAAAATTGTTTAGTGGGGTTTGATTAATACTAAGTTTTGAGTCTCTCTCAATTCCCCAGTCAGTTCAAGTAACCTAATAGGTTGAGGATTGGGTTAGGCATTTCACTCTACAAGTCTAATTTTGATACTTTCATAAAGGTTGCTGTTTGTTTTCTCTGATGGTGGTCAAGTACCAGGCACAAAATTTTGATTAATGAAAAGATCCTTGCTGCTCCCCTCTTCTTCTCCAGTGAAGACTTCATCTTGTGTTTAATCAAGATTAGACAGAGTGGTGCTTAATCAAATACACACCTTGGCTGTGAAACCCGGGTGGTTCATTGGGGGGGTTGATGTTTGATGATGATCCAGTCAGCTCTAAATGCAGAGTGAAGCCATGGAGATTCTGGTTGAAGCTTTCTTTCAAGTTTCTGAACATCCCCTTCAAGTTCAAGTTAAAAACTCAATCTTTGTTCAACAATTCCTGCTGCCCAGGAAATCTCATAAGTTTGATCCATCTCATCACCTACTCTCCTAATCCTCCCAAACCTCCAAAAATCTTATTTTCCCACCCATTTCTTGTAACCATCCCACATTGCAAAATAACTGGCAGACATTCAACTAAGAACACCCCAACCATCTTCTAGCATTATCCCCAAATTCTTTTCAGTCTCAACCCTCAATTCCATCCATCACTGGAAACATTCCCAAGACCTAAGTTTTCCATAGCATAAACAAACCATCCAGATCATCCCCATACTTGGCTTGAAGTTCCATCCTCACACCAGGAGAACTCAAGCCAAATCCTAGCCCGGCCATCCACGTCAACATCCTAATATCCATTATACTGAGTTTATCTCCAGGGATGCTTCTTAATTGCTTTAACATTTACCACCAAACATTCTAGCTGGTCATATAACTATCCTATTAAATTTTCATTCAAGCTAAAAAGGAATACATCATCACCGACACTCTAGTTGCACCTCAAAAAGGCCCATCCCCTGCCATGCTTTCTGTATTCGAAGAGCCCTCAGCCAATGCCTCCCCCATCCAACTTTTCTTTAGTCACTGCCATATCCCCTCTAACTCCAGTTGCATCATGTGTTGGAAAGCTGCTGAAGACGTCAACCACCTTTTCTTCTCCTGCCCTCTCTCTCTTTCCATCTGAAACAAAGCCCTAACCTCCATTTGGCAATACCCCATCATTTTCATTCTTTATGCAACCTCAAGAGATGGACTTCCAAATCCCAAACTGTCGACTTGATTTGGAAAGCCATCTGTTTTGACGTCTCCTCTAGATTGTAGTATCTCCCCAACCCCATATTCCGGATATCTCAAAGAACAGGCACAAGAACCATTCTTGCTACTTGGGATTTAGACTCTTAGTTTGTGGTTGGCCAATGGTGACTTTGCATTCCCCCCCCCCCCCCAACACCCAACAACAAAAAAAAAAAGGGAAAAGTTAAAAAGAAAATCTTATAGTTCTCCATGCCTTTTTTCAATCACATTTTTAGTTCATAATAAATTTTCTATTCCACACAATTTCAGAAAAGAAGAACAGAAAAAGACCAGGATAAGAGCAAACCATCCAGTAGAACTGCGTCGCTCATAATTTCTTATAGTATCCTCCAGTTCAAGGGCTTCTTTGACATATGTCATATACTCACTGCAAAATGTTAAACCTAATCAGATATGATGAAACAGACAACATATGTACATAGTGTAGATGTCTTTAAGACAGCAGACTTCTGCACAAAATGACCACTTCAATATAATATATATATATATATATATATAAAACCCACACACACACACTTACCTACAATATAGTTTCTACTTTCTACAAGACTACAACTTGACGTACTGACAGTACAAGAACGAGATAACATGAAGCAGGAGTATTCAAGGGATATCATCATAGCCCAAGAACTCATCAAGATCATGGTTTTTGTGTGGACTGAGATGAAATGGCCCAATGTAATCATATCAATCTTGGTCCAACACATTTTATGAGCAAAACCACAGAGAACTCAACAGAGCTCATTGACATGGGTGATTTGGGATCCCAGAGTGGTGGGAATTCCATTTTCAGCTTGGTTTTTATGGAAAAGGCACTGCAACAACCGGATAAGGAAATCTCTACTTGCTTTGTTCAAATCTACAACCAAAAAAAAAAGTAAAATTGGACTACTCCAAGGTAAACCCATTTCCCACAAATCTTTTATTTTTTTCAAAAGGAAAAATTGTTCAAAACATGTTCGCGTTGTGTTTTACATTTTTTATATTTGAACATTGGAATGATGTATTAAGAATTTAACACTTTAGGATTCCATACATGAGTGAGTCTTCTTCGTGACTTTGGGTGACCTATGTTAAGGTTGATGAATTTTACACTTCTCCATTTCTAACGATTATTTAAGTTGTTTTAAATCAAATGTATGATTTGATTGTTTTTATTGCTACATTGTGCAGGTATGCCAGACTTTTAGTATGTCATTGCATTATGACATGGTCTGAAGTCACAATCATATTTGGACATAGGTGTTACAAAATTTGATGGTGTCATTGTGTTCAAAAGGTCCAAATAGGCTGTAAACCAAGCTTCAGACACGAATTGGTCAAAACCCACCAAGAGGTGGCCAAATTAGTTCATAGGAAAAAATTACCCCAACTTGCCAAGATCTTATCTTTTGGACCACTCATACCTTCTCGTCATTCAATCAAGATCAAATCACCCTGTTCCACCATCTCAGTCTATCTGGGACTAAATTTTACCATTAATAAACCCAGGAATTGAATCTGAAAACCAAAAAATAAAGAGAACAAAAGACATTTCAAACATTCTTTATATTTCTGAATCTAACATCTAAGGTAGAAGCATAGATGCTGCAATTTTATTTTGCTTCATTTTGCACTGCTCTGGTACAGGCCTACTATTATTCACATAATTTCCTGCATACAATTTGTTTATGCTGGTCAGTTGCACAGACATTTCTGGCCTAGTGTAGGAGTTGTGCATTCTTGCCAGGTGAAACCTTACGCTCATAAAATCTGGGTGATTCACAAACCTGCACACAGACACAGACAAAGCCACTAGTGCATTTTATAGTTTAATGTAATGTATGATGTATCAATGTACTCCATCTTCTTTTTCTTTTTTTACACAAAGCCACTACAGGAAAATCAGTAAAAGACACACAAGGGGGACCAAAACAGTATTTAAGGCTTTACAGCAATTGTAGCACATGCCTTTTCCCCTGGATTTGGTTCACTGAACCCAAGTAAAAAAAGGCCTTTTATGGTCAAAGTTTATGACAAGTCAAAGTTATTACTGTTCTCGGGAATATGACTGCCTTTTGGAGGTACTTAGGACTTAGGAGTTGTATGGAAACCATTCCATTTCTTGTTTTTCTTGTTTTTTTCCATTTTGGGCATAGAAACAACAAAAACCTTGTGGCTAACCGGTTCTTTTTTGTGTTCCATTTCTCAAAAATGGGATGAACCGGCTGTTTGGCACAACTTTTAGGGGATTTTGAGAAACACAAATTTGGTGTTTTTAAGGAACAGGCACAATTCTTTTTTAAAGGTGGAGAAACAACTGGTCCTCAACACTGATGGGAGGCAATCGAGTCTTTTTACCAAACCCCCCCCCCCAAAAAAAAAAAAAAAGGAGAATAGAAAAGAAAAGAAAAGAAAAACCCCCGTTGTTATAAGCCTAAACTCCATCAAGACACCCCTGTGCAACCAACAGAGAGCTGTCAAGAAATCCTACTGTGAAGGAATCTGCAATCAAAAGTGAAGACTGAAGACAACGATTGAAAGTATACTGTGACCGTCCTCTACTCTCTTGAATCTGCAATCAAACTGTGAAATCTCTTGAATCTGCGTAAGAAGAAGATTCAATCAAAGAAGAAGGCAACGATCAAAAGTATACTGTCCCCTACTCTCTTGAATCTGTGATCAAACTGTGAAATCTCTTGACTCTGAGTGAGAAGAAGATTTGATCGAAGCAGAAGACAACGATCAAAAGTATACTGACCTCTACTCTCTTGAATCTGCAATCAAACTAGTAAAATCTCTCAAATCTGCGTGAGAAGAAGATTTGATCGAAGAAGACAACAATCAAAAAAAGTATATTTCTACTGTCCTCTACTCTCTAGTAATCAGCTTTTGATTTTTGGGTAGTTTGTATAAAAGTGTGGTTTGGATGAGCTTTTTGGTAGTAAATCTGGGATTTTGTGCAATGTAACAAGACTGTTTAGGGCTTTTGGGTCTCTCCGATGGGTGTACAGGGCCTAAAATTAGGGTTATAGATCTACCTTAAAAACAAAATATGAATCTTACTGTTCTTCAGATGTAGGTTCTTAAGTTTTAGGCCTTTGCGGATATAAGGTTTCAAGGTTTTAGGGTTTTTAGAAGGTAATTAAGGCTGAGACTAGAAGGCAGAATCCATGTAGTCGACCCCATTTAGTTGGGCCATGGCTTCTTGTCGTAATCAGGGCTGAGACTGGGGTCGAGTGTCAATGGGAGTGGGGAGTTTAGGGGTGGTGGATTCCTCCTGGAGTCAATACCTGATTGTTGTGTCTCCTCTGGGACAGCAAGGTTTCAGCTCATAAGGCCTTATCAATTAAGTCACTGATGTCAAGTACATCAGTCACTCCAAGAGCCACCTGGATATCATATTTTACGCCAAGTATGTGATGGGTCATAGTCTGAAGTTTGCTCCCCAGTCCATGTTCTATATGCTAGGGAGTTGACTGTTGGATATAATTAGCACCAAACATATAACCTTGCTTCAAGGTATTGAACTGCTCCTGTAACCTGGTTTTGTAGTGCTTGGGCAGGTCTTCTCTGTCAAATCCCTTCTCATCTGGTTCCATGACATAAGCTCTCTGCCTTCATAGTACAGTTCCCTTTCAGTTGTGTTCCACCAACCTCGGCCAGCACCCACTAATTTGGTTTGAGCTAACCTCATCTTTCTATCTTCTAATAGGTCATACCAATCAAGGTAATCATCTAGGGAAGCCCTCCAATCATAGAATACCTGGGACCAAAGGAACCATTGAACACTTTGAGCTCGAGCTTGACCTTATGATGATCTCCACCTCACCTTGAGTCCTGTCCTCCATTGATATAGGATCTGGTGTCTTCTTCTAGTGTGAGTGGTGTGGGAGTCTTCATCACCCTCATTCCTATTATACATAGGACTACCATACCTACATTCTCTGGTGCGACCATCTTTTTTCTCTATCACCACCAGTCGAAACTCCTGGGCATCTCTGTCAGCATCTTCCTTGCTCCTGTGATTCCAACTAGTCTTTCCACAAAGGGGAATAACTATTTGGGAATTTACCCATGGAGATGGAGGAGTCAACTCTTCTTCTCTGTGGGTTCTTCTATCCTAGCTGCCAAATCTTGTATTTGGGCTGAAAATTCTACTAGGATTTTTTGCATGTTCTCTAAAGCCCTAGCTATCACTGATTCATCCATGGCTCTGATACCACTCTGATGTAGTCTCCAGTGAATGAGGGCCAGTTCTTCCAAAATCTTTTAAGAGAACCAATTCATATGGGTCCAAGAAAGGGTTCCTTGAAATTTTGGGGTTAGGGTGTATGGGTAGTTGTGGACCTATAAGGAGAGGAAATTCTGGTGGAAGGTTTGAGAGGTATGGTAACTAAGGTTTTTGGGAAGAAAAGGTAGGGCCGAATGGTTGAGGAAATAGAAAAGCAGCAATATAAGATGGAGAAGATGAATAGGAGGAATTAAATGGTTAATTACCAAAGATGGAGGGGCTGGGATGGAGATGGATGGTGGAGGCAGACCAACAATTCTGCCGAAGGAGAATTGCTTCAATCTGAAACCCTAGATGCTTGACACCTTGATCTTGCCTGCAACAAAACTCTCAATAACAAAATAACATGGTTGTAGAGAAAGGCCCGATACATTGAATTCATCATAGAGTTATGTTCTATATCCTTTGCTATCCACCGTTTGCTTTGTATATTTTCCTATCTCTACACTCTCTCCATAGATGATCTCTTAGTCCTCATGGGCTAAGCTTCCGCCTGGGGGATGCCGGCTACAGAAACTCCACTTGGAAAAGGTAATGCACACACACACTTACATATGTTTGTTGCAGGGTTGAGAAGATTGAACTGAGAAAGATCTGAGCCTCTGACGGACCTGATGAAACCTTTCATCTACAGTGACCAATACCAACTCTTATTACTCCCCTGGGTTCTGAAAAAAGAGGAAAAATATTAAAAATTATTTCTGTTGCAGAGTATGTAACAGCATTTATTTCTTCTGGTTTCAGCCGAAAGCTTCACTCACAATCTGCAGGGTTGAAAAATGAACTTCTTCCCGCAGTCTGCAGGTTTGAAATCTGGATTTCTTACCAAAAATGAACATCCTTGTTTGTCGTTTCCTTTTATAGCAATATTTCAGATCGCCAAACCTACCTCCGCAAGACTGTGTTTGATAGTTTCGGATATCCTTTGCGTTCCGTTTCCTTTCCCGTTCTTGAATCTCCTGTGTGACCGGTATTCTAATGGCGCTTCCGGAAAGAAACATGACTGGTAAAGGCTTCCGTTCTCAACAAAACCCGTCAGTGGGGAGTATCTACAATGTGAATGATCGAAACCCTGAAGGGCAGAGGGGCAGTGATTCATTCAAGGGGGTGAAGGAGCCGGGTCTCTTTGTGACAACGGAACATGGCGTGGCGTCAAGAATGATGTACGGGAAGGCTATCGGTGACAAGAACTTTCAGATCTCTGAGATATGCATATTCCTAATGGATATTTGGGTTCCACTAGGGATGATTGACATCTCACTCATGGGAAGAGACGGTTTCAGGGCTTTTTTTAAGCTGGAGAGTAACAGGAACGAGGTCATGTCAAGAGCACCATGGTGGATTGGTAACGGGTTGCTGCAGTTAGCTTTCAGACCAATATTGGAGATGCAAGGAGAGGACGGGCCTCCGTTACCAATCTGGGTGCAGTTGCATGGGCTCAGCTTCGGATGTTTCGAGTATGGAATGATTCTGAAGGCAGCAAGTGCGATTGGGAAGGTTGTAGACATACAATTGGTGGTTGAAGGCGTGAACTTACCCAATGATTCGGCTAGAGTGAAGGTGATGCTCAACGCCAACTCTCCGGTGAAACTGTTCGCTAAGATCTAGAGCACAAATGACGAATGGGTTCACTTTAAAGTTAAATATGAACTCTTGACGCTTTGTGAACTCTGCGGAGAAGATAACACATTCAGCGGGAAGATGCAAATCAGTCCGTACAAAAGAGGAAACGAAAGCGGCTACGGTGGATAAGCCCTACAAAAATCTTATAACTTCCCCAATAACCTTCGGAAAAGATCGGATCTTATCAACAAAGGTGTTGGAAGATTTCATGACTCTATCAATGACGGCGAGAAGATCAGGATCAGGAAGTAGATGGCAAGTGAAGGACGGTTCGAATGGGAACCAAAGGGAAGAGGACTCGGTGAAGCCTCTATCCAATCAACGTCCTTTACCGGTGGAGAAAATTCAGTGTTCAAAAATAAATCAGGAGAAAAACAAGGAGATTTTCAAGGGAAATTTTAAAATTGCAGGCGTTTCAGAAGAAGAAGTTGGCCGTGAAGTGATTCAGCTTTCAAAAATTAATCAGGAGAAAAACAAGGAGATTTTCAAGGAAAATTTTAAAATTGCAGGTGTTTCAGAAGAACAAGTTGGTTGGGAAGTCTCCACTTTTCCTAAAAACTCTGAAGGAATTTCCAATCACATACAACAACCGATGTTTCAAAAGGGTTTGAAAAAAGATGCTGGGAATCCAATGATCTGCAAGGCAGGGAGCAAAAACGCAGATCAAGAGGATGCTACTCAATGCAATAAAAACAAAAACAATTTGCAACACACCATCGAGGAGCAGCAGGGAAAGATACTGACTTCAAGTGGAGGCTGGCGGTGACAAAGAACATTTCAAGACCAAGCAAGGAAACGAAAGGGATGAGGAAGAGGGATCGATAGAAAAGGAATTTCTTCTCAATCTTGAGCATCGGAACCTCAACAACAATTTCAATTTGAAGGGGGAAAATGTCATGGGAGAAGAACAAATCACAAAGGGAACCGAGGGAACAGAGAAAGAAAACACAGAAGGAAATAAAGAAAAGGGAAAAGTTGAGGAAGAAGAACTGCTAAAGGAGGTAGGCTACCACAAATCCGAACAACAAAAGCTCCAAAACAAAATCATTTTGAAGGGAAAAAAAGATGCTGAGGGCCGAACCAAAGATTTCTGGATCTGAGAAAAAAGGAAAAGAGAATGGAAATGGGAAGGAAGGGATCCAGATTGATGGTGCGGGGGTAATGGAAGGGGAAGAGGAAGGTGATATGACAATGAGATACCGAAATCTTAAAAAAGGTACTGGCAGCAGTGGAAAGATTCGAAAAGTCTGAGCGGGTCACCATCAACTCCCTCAAAACTCGATCGGTTACTCTAGTGACCAATTGCGATTGCCCGAAGGCGGAGAGAAAAGTAGAAAAGTCCGAAAGTGCTGTTACACCAAAAACTCGTGATGCAAGCACACAGACCGATGATCATGTTGAGATTACCCCACTGGTGGTGGAACCATCGGATCCCAATGAGGTCATTGCCTTTCAAAGTAGGAAGCGCCAAAGGAACACCCCGGATTTCACAGATACCCAAGATTTCTCGCACCTACAACCCTTTGAAAGCCTAAGCTCCCTCATTGATGCTATGCTTAGGGACCCTTAGGATTCTAATGTAATGTTGGGCGATTCATGGGGCTCCATGGAGGCTCGTTATCTTTTTAGTCCAAATTTAGGGATACCTTCGCAACAAATGGCACAGGACCAGTCAATGGCGCACGGTGTGTTTTCTAACCCAGTGGAGGAACCGGATGCTGGCATTCCCCAGAGCTTCTCTCAGGTCTTTCCATATCATAAGTACTCTGAATTTTTTAATTTTTGCATTGTGTTTCTTATCTCAATTCTTGTTGTCTTTAACATCTGGAGGAAAAAACTGGATAAAAAAATCTAGGAATAGGTTCTTTGCATAATTTTTTCCTCGTTATTTTGTTGCTCTTGTATATTAGTCCTATATGAGAGTGTTTATTTAGAACCTACTAAGCTGCTCCTTTATTGCCTTTCCTTTTTGGTATTTCCTTCTATGTGCAATTGCATATAAAATCTTTTGTGATCAATTCGCTTCCTGGGGATATAGAAAGTGGAAATCGGCCTATTTATCCTATAACTCAACCCTTAGTTTCATCTTACTGGTTGGAGTCACAATGAAGTTCTTGATTTGGAATGTGAGGGGTATTAATGGATCATTTACCCAACATTGTTTAAAAAATCCTTGAAAAAACATAAACCTGAATTAGTTTTCCTGTGTGAAACCAAATGTAAGGATCATGTGAAGTTTGTAGAGCATAAAAAAGGTCTGTTCAGATATTATATGGTGACCGGGTTGGAAGAGAGTAAAGGGCTGAGAGGGTTGAAGGGGGGGCTGCTGGTCCTTAACTCATTAAATTGTAAGGCGGAAGTATTACTAAGGGACAATTCAATGCTCTTTGTAAGATGTTGGAGTGAAGGGAGGAGCTACGTAACCTGTTTCATTTACGCTCCACCCCAATATTTGGAGAGGAAAGGGTTCTGGGAGACCCGAAGGGATAACCTGCAAAAAATGGCTGAACCTTATGTCATTTTGGGCGACTTTAATGAACTCTTGGAAGCCAGTGAAAAAATTGGGGAGTGTTTCGACCATCAGGAGCTTTGCCGGGCTGAAAAAATTAATTAATGATGAAAATCTGACTGAAATTTCAGCTCCGGGGTGCTCTTTCACTTGGACGAACAAACAAAAACCACCAAACCTTATCAAGGAAAAACTGGACAGGATTTACTCCTCCCCAGGGTGGTTGAGTTTGTTTCCAAACCAACATGTGGATAAACTACCGGCGGCTGGATCTGATCACAATCCCTTAGTTTTGAAACCTTTGGGGGTCACCAAATTCAATCGTAAGTGTTTTCATTTTCAAAATGCTTGGTTCTCTCACCCAGTGTTCCCAAATGATTTATAGAAGGCGTGGGAAAACATCCAAAACAGTCCTCTCAATGACAAATTGGCATCTTTGTCTAGATTCTTACAAAAGTGGAATTGGTCTGTGTTCGGATTGGTGGACAACCTTTTTCATACCTCTGCCCTAGAAATCGAAGTCCTAGAACAACAACCGAACCCGGACTGGGAGTTGATACAGGACATGAAAAAAAGGATGGCATGGGCGATGGAAGCGGAAGAAATGTTTTGGTTTCAAAAGTCTAGAGGTATGTATATTAAGGATGGGGATAGGAACACTAGGTTTGATCACTTAAATAGCAAAATAAATCTCCATAAGAGGGGAGTGGCAGTAATCTACGATGAGGGTCAGTATTTCTCCAAGCTAGGAGAGGTCGCGGGAGTGTTTGCAAAATTTATGCAAAAGCTTTACCAACACTCCGAAACACTCGACCCTCATTTTATTGAATGCCTCTTCCCACAGGCCTACACACTCGACAGGTCCCTTTCCGGAATGCCAAGTTTGATAGAATCCAAAGAGGTTGTGTTCTCAATAGGACCCCACAAAGCACCAGGGATTGATGGGTTTAATGGGTTCTTTTACCAAAAAGCTTGGGGTCTAGTAAGCGAGGACGTTTATCGTTTTGTTGCTGATTTCTTTACAAACGAAGTCCTTCCACCGGGGTTAATCATACCCTTCTGTGTTTTATCCCAAAAAAAGAAAACCCCTCTGTTGTATCGGATTTCAGACCCATCAGTCTTTGTAATGTATCCTACAAGATCATTGCTAAAATCCTGGCTAGGAGATTAAAGACACTTTTACCTGGACTCATCTCACCTTGTCAAGGGGCATTTGTGGCCCAAAGACAGATCACGGACAACATAATGGTGGCCCATGAAATCTTCCATTACATGCGAAAAACACGCAGTAAGAAAGGTTTCATTGCTTTAAAATTGGACATGTCGAAACCCTATGACAGAGTTGACGAGAGAATCTTAATTAAGATTTTTCAATTCCTGGGCTTTGACGGAAAATGGTGCCGGCTAATCAAAGAACTAATTTCCTCCCCCACTTTCTCGGTCAAGATCAAAGGATCACCTTACTCTTCCTTTCCGGGAGCAAGGGGTCTGAGACAGGGATGCCCATTTAGCCCATACCTTTTTCTTTTCATCATGGAAATTCTGTCTCGACTCCTTAATGAGTACAAATCACTGAAACTTCTAAGTGGAATTACGGTTGGAAGGGGGGCACCGGAAATATCACACTTGTTTTTTGCAGATGATACTTTCTTATTTTGCAAAGCAGACGTTGAGGAGGTCCTAGCTCTCAAAGCGGTGTTAGAATTATTCATGGATCTCACAGGGCAAGAAATAAACTTTGAGAAAAGTGGGGTTTTTTTCAGTAGGAATGTACCGAAGGAAGAAAGGGGCCCGATACTTTCAATTTTGAAAGTACCTGAAATAAAGGGTGGAACAATGTACCTGGGATCAAATGTGATGCAGGGAAAGGCAAAAACAAGGACACTGCAAATTGTGGTTGACAGAATGACACAGAAAATGTCAATGTGGAAGGCGACTAATCTATCATATGCAGGGAGGGGTGTGATAATGCAAGCCTCTATCCAATCAATGGCCCTATATCAGATGCAATTTCTGAGATTTCCAAAAACAACATGCAAAAAAATAGATGCGGTCTGTCAAAAATTCTGGAATGGACATCCCAATAAGAGCAAGCAGCTGAACCTGATAGCCTGGGGAAGATTCTGTCAACCAAAAAACATGGGAGGAATGGGTTTCAAAAAAATGGAGGACTACAACACAGCGTTACTACTCAAACAAGGATGGCGAATTCTCTCTAATCCAGATGCGATATGGGTTCAAGTTCTCAAGGCGAAATACTTCAAGGACCGCAGCTTTTTTGACCCAAAGGTAACAAGAAAAAAGGATCATGGGTTTGGAATAGTATCACAACCATCATCCCTTTGCTCAGAACCATGGTGAGAAGGGTAGTCGGAAACGGCAGAAGAACTTCGTTTTGGTTTGACCCATGGGAACAAAACCTAAATCACAATTTTTCAAGGGAACTAAATTTTACAAGATGGCCACCGAAGAAAACAGTGGCAGAGGTGGCAACCGATCTTTTAAACCAGCAAGGAGACGGGGAGCAGACGGCAACCTCAGGAACCAATTTTCCAATACAACTCTCTAACCAAGAAGATGCTTGGTCCACCACGATCTCAACAAATGGGGAATTCTCGGTAAAATTGGCTTACCGTGAAATGATGAAACAACGGTTTACGAACCATGATTATCATTTAGCAAAGTGGTGGAACCAAATGTGGAAATTGCCGATTCATCCTAAATTTAAAGTTTTTTTCTGGCGTCTTTTAAATGCAGGGTTACCAATACATGCACATTTAGCAAAATGGACAAAGACTCAACCTGAATGCGCAATATGCGGGAGCGAGGAAGAAACAACGTGGCATCTTTTCATCTCATGCGAATAGGGAAAACGAATCCACACAGCAGGACCATTGGGATTGCGGACAGAACACTGGAGAGACACATCCTTCATGAATTGGTGCTATAATATGTGCCTACAATTATCCAAGGATAATTTTAGATGGTTTATGTCAACTTTCATAATCTCCTGCTATTTTATCTGGAAAGAGAGGAATAGTAAAGTTTTTAATTTGAATTCACCTAACCCTTTCAATGTGCTGGGGAACATCCAGAAATGGATAAAAGACTTAAAGCTGCAACAACAAGGAGAAAATTTTAACCTAACTGTTTCTTCTTATGTAGATCATATCAATACACGAGAAAATTGGTGTTGGACAATTTCTTGACTAACAAAAATATTCTTGTATGTGCAGGGATTTTTAACCAACATCTAGGAACGGTTGGATGGAGCACGGGACCATGCAAAGATGGACATCTAAGGTCTATCATTTTTGGAAGAGGAAACAAAATCGGGATCTTGGAGAATATGATAATGGGTTTGCAACAGGGGATTAAAGATGCAGCAAGAGGAGGTTTTAAAATAGAGGAAATATGGACAAACAACCCGGACATAGCAGACCTACTACCATGGCCTTCAAGACAGACATGGACTCTTCAGGGACTACCAATTCTAATAGAGTTGGCAACATCGAAAAAACTGATGGAATATAAATTTTTCCCAAACCCAGTGCTCCAAGCGTTTTTTGAGGGGTATGCCAGTATGGCAGCCACCTTACAGGATAACTGTAATAGAATAATTCACAGTACCTGTAACTGTCATCAACCGTAACATAAATGCAAGTTTTCTTTTTTCTATCAAAAAAAAAAAAAAAAAAAAAAAAAAAAAAAAAAAACAAAAACCCCCCCTTTCTTGCCCCCCCCGGGTTTTTTAAAAGCCCCCAAAAAAAAAAAAAAAAAAAAAAAAAAAAAAAAAAAAAAGAAAATATTAAAAAAAAAAAAAAAAAAAAAAAAAAAAAAAAAAAAAAAAAAAAAAAAAAAAAAAAAAAAAAAAAAAAAAAAAAAAAAAAAAAAAAAAAAAAAAAAAAAAAAAAAAAATAAAAAGTCTATTCTGCCCTTATAACTTAAGTTGGTCAGAATTTACATAATTAAGCCAATTAAACTAACAAAAAAAAAACTTATTTTTGTACTTGACACTAAACTTATGGACCCATAGAGTAGGCCCATCAGCACATAAACCTGCCAAACAAAGGCCCAACTTATTTTGGTGCTGAACCTGCTTCAGTGACCATCAACAGAAGAAGGGTGATGTTTCACTTTTAACATGAAATTACCGCTTTGCCCATCAAGTTGATCATGTGATCATTTAAGATCAAGATGCAATTATCCAATTACAAGATTAAAACAGATCCTCAGCTATTTCAGAATTTTAGTTCCACCTGATTTCTATTTCACTAAAAAGGTACAAAAGTCACACCAAACAATTTCAGAAATGAAAGCACCCCATGCAAATGAAATAGGAATAATAACAAATCAAGCCTTAATTTGCTAACTGAGTTGTGCAATACCTTTTGTACCGGTAATACACTTCACAAGCTCTCCTAAGTTGACGCCTAAGTGCAGCCATTGATTTCTCATCAGTATCATAGTCCATATCATTTTCTCCCAATCTACCCCCTTGTGGTTTAAAAGAGGGATCTTCTCTAAACTGGAAGCAGGATTTGAAATTATGAAATTGCATAGAAAGAAAAGAATAACACTGGAAAACATTGTACCATAGATCCAGACATACCATTTGAAGCACCATATTATCAATCACATCCATGCAAGGTCTCAAGGGATCACGCTTGGACATCTGATTTGATGTTGCTTGAGCAACCTAATGGAACAAAGCAACATCAAATATGTAAGGCTAACTAAGCTTGCATAACTTATGCAGCAGCATATGTAATCTAACACTTACCTAACTAAAGCAAGGATAACAGATCAGTTGCCAGATCTTCAACAATAATATAACTGAACAGTGGTAACAAATGCAACCAAGGTGAATACTCTCAAATCAACACAGCAGAATAACACAGTACTGTGTAAATTCAGATATTTTGGTGCCAATGAACAAAATTTACCACTATAGGGTGAAACCATATCATTGCTCATTGATGGAATATTATAGCCTGCCATTGAAAATATGATCCAGTGTACTAATCATAAGGAGTTATATCACCTACTTCACAAGCAGAAAGGAAGTGAACATATTTTGATTTGTATGCTACAGTAAATTCTTTGGCTAGCATGCCTTGGATGATATTCTCAATTGGCATAAGATGGTAATTCCAGGGAATTTTGCTTTTAGGAGGGTTTCTGTTTGCAAATTCACACTTGACTCTAATCAACCGTAGAAACATTATTGAAACAGAGTTTTTTATTTTTTCTCCCGGAAACTAATACGTTTGGGGGCTTTCTGCTTCCATTATAGTCCAGAAATATCCAAAAAATGGAAGTACTAATATCAGTTCTTTCTTGGCACAATTTGGTGTGATTCTCTTCCCATATTTCCCCACCCCCATGGCTGACAGCCCGGAGGGGCTTCAGATTGTTTGTGTGCAACTCAGTCCTGCCAGACTATGAAGCACATCTCACTTTTCTCTGTTCCTCCTTCCGGATCCTTTTCTGGAATGCTAGTGAGGATGTTGACCATCACTTCTTCAGCTGCCTGTTTCATCTAGGATCCGGTTGTGGCTCCTTGCTCATTTTTGGCTGGTTAGGAGGTGACTTGCTTTTTCAGCATGAATGGATCTGCATGGACGTCACCTTTAAAGGTTCCAAAATTTGTGTATTGGTAAACATGCTTTTGGGACTGCTATTTATCATTTTTGGGTGGACACTTGGAGCACAACATCAGAAGATGGACCTCCTTCCCAACTCAATCATTCCAGAACATTTGAGATTTCATCTCCTTTGACAACAGATGTTAATTGCCTATGCTCCCCCATCAGATGTGCAACTTCTCCCAGAAGAAGACATATTGTATGTTCTTTCTGTTAGGATTTCCAGTACAGTTTCTCCTTCAGCACCTTTAGATGCAGCCCTTGATGGAGTGTCCAAGTAGGATAGCACTACACACAAGGATTCTCTACAGAATCAGATCTGATTATTTTCAAGCAGCACCATAGGCTTTATTTGAAGGGGTTGGAGGATCTTTTTGAGGAACAGCTTTAAGCAATTAGGGGTAAGACTGATACGAATAGGAAAATGAATGACTTAAATTTCAGTCTCAACAGATGGCTCCTAAAATATAGGAGTTTCTTGAGTGACATTAAGGATCTCCAGTCAATGGTCTTCTAGGATTCAGATTAAGATGGAATTCTTATCAAAGGAAAAGGAGGATATCGGACCATGGTATATTAAAAGAGAAGGCATTCCAATGATGGAATGGGAGTTATAAGGGTTTTAATTTTGGAGGAAAAGGGCCCATCGAACCAAGTCTGTTACTGGACATTAAAGGCTGAAAGTAAAGACAAAAGAAGGGGAAGAAACAATCCTAGACCTGCAGGATGTTGCCTGCCATAGACTCCCCTTTAGAGCCATCCTTGGCCAACAACAGATGGCTGCACAGCAGCTTCTAAGGTCCCTGACCTGAAATAATGAACTCCAACTCCAACATGCGATTTCCCAAAATTCAAGCTTCAAATAGCAATTTTTCCTGTAAATCAAATCTTACTTTTTTCTTCCACTGGGGGAGGGGTGGTTTATATACCCGTGTTTTTATAACTGCCAGCCCAGCTTTTAAGGAATCCTTAATCAAGTAAACTTGCTATTTATCCCATGCATGGAACTCCTATTCTATTACATAAGTTAAACGGAAAAGACCTTAATACCATAACTTAGGTTGGCCCTTAAGTAAAAACAAATTGAACCAACAAGCTGGTCCAACCAAAGTAAAAACAAGAGACTTAAATAAGATCTAAAATAACTATGGGAAACTTTCGTACTCAGCCTATGTATCCATGTTTTAGGTCACTAAAGTTGGCCTATTACAGGTTAAACCAAGCCAATGAAGGCCCAACCCTTACACCTACGACACATACATCAAAGTCTAAGAAAAAGAACCTTCTTTTTTTGCTGGGGCTGCATCACCTGTGTGCTCTCCTTTCTCCTTGTTAATGAATTTTATTAACAACCCCCTCCCCTGCCCTCCCTCAGAATGAAGGGAACGGGGGGAGAGAGAATGGATGGGAGGATTATACCAAAATCCAAAAACACATCCTTGGAAGATGAAGATTCAAGTTTGAGTAATGAGAACAAGGATGAAGTCAATAAAAGGGGAACAAAGGACAGAGCTCAAACAGTTTAAAGTTGAATGCCAAAGCACAAACTTAATTTGATTTCTTTCAGGTAAAAAATAAATTGATGTCAGGAAGTTATGTTTAGTAAGAATAATATAAAAAAAAATTATGTAAAACACAAAAAAACATTAAATGCAAGGAAGAACCTTATAAATTGAACAAGAAGACAGTTTCAACAATAAACTGCAAAAACTAAAACACAAAAAAAATAATGATAATAATCTTTGTTTCCATGATCAGATGTAGAAATGAATTAACATACATTATTACACATAAAACGAAGACCAGCTGAAAATACTCACAACAATAGCATTTGAAAATTCTTGATGAGCATCATCAAGCTTCATGGCCATTTTAGCAACCCTATGAGATAGAATCTTCTGGCGAGTAGTCCAATCAGCATTTCTCCAAATGCTTTTTGGAATTTCACTCAAACCGAAGCCAAGAAGAAATGCACCAGTAACAAGCCCAAAAGTATTTGAGCAAGCCATGGCAAAACCAACAACACCTCCACTCCTGTCAGTGTAGAAGAATGCTGATAAGATTGAAGCTAACAAGCACTATAAATAAGCAAAATGCTGGGTAACTAAAATAACAATGGAAGAACAACAATTGGTCCCAGCATTCATGGTAGTGACTTGTTGATGGATCTCCCATTTCTGGCCCAGTTTCAAATTACTAGCAAAAGGACTCAATTAGTGGCGTTATTACTGGGAGCATGACTCACCCTATCATTTGCTTCTACAATGGCTTAATTCAAGCAGCTTTCCCCCCCCCCCCCCCAAAAAAAAAAAAGAAGATTTTGCAGTTCTCTTTTTCTCCCATCATATCACCCTTTCAAAACAAAGTTCTATAAGTCTAAACACAGAAAATTTGTTTATTTTAAATGATGTTTACAAAATAAAATCATATCACTAAATGCTTTCCCTTGTTCTGACTTATTGGAGACCATTACATTCATGTCCAACATTGTGAAAAAAATTCACAGGGTTACCAGAATGGCTTAACTGGCCTATAAAGCCAACACAGAAATCAAGTGAATAATAGATTACTAATATCCTGCTAGACCCAACATTCAAAATGGACAAGTAGTTACTCTCTTCCAGATTCTGGGTTTGCTACCACACCAATGGGGCATGTAAGCAAGCCCACTTTCATTGACCACAACCCCACTTGGGATGATATACCAGAACTCATTAGATGGTGACTAACTGACCATCAAAGAGTGGGTCTATATCACCAGTATATGGTTATATCATACTCCAGTGTGGCTTAGACTATAATATGCTTCGTTACTACAAATCTACAATAGGGAGAACCAGAAATTATGTAATCCCGATACTTTGTGTATACTATAAATTAACAAAAGACCCTCGTTATAGCATTTTTCACTTTTTACCATCTTTCTCTGCTATCATTTATCCAACTTGACGTAAGACTTCTATATCTGTCTTCTTTTCCTCTAATATTTTTGTCATCATCCATCAAAAGTTGATTACATAAATCATCTCCAAATAATATTAACATATCATTAATGAGAGTTGCATATATTTACTGTGAAACTTTTCCCCCTCAATACAATGTTCTGGGTTGACCAACTCTACCATTTGTGATGCTTTATACAAATGACTAATTTTTCCATTCCAAGTTACAAAGTAATGAACATAAAGAGATGAACCTTTTCTTTAAAAATAAAATAATACAAAATATATAATGAAATGTATATCCTTGAATCAAGAGACTAGGCCAAACTAGCATTCAGAAAGGGAAAAGAAAAAGGATAGGATAAGAAAGATACCAATTCCCACCCATAATTATGAGTAGGATGAGTCCGAAAAGGCCAATAGATCCCACAATCAGATAGAAGACTAGGTTCCCACGTATGCTAGTCTTCAACCTTTCTTTTACGGTAAAGTCCCCAGCATCTTCATAACCCTGAAGAGTGGGCACCACAGCCCTGCTTAGAGAAATAACGTATAATAGCAAATATGAGGATAACAGTACTATAGATAGCATAAATATACCTTAATACATCTGTATTATTTTACTAAATAATCATTAATGTGTACTAAAATGGAAAGCCATACACCAACTTATGTAAGGAGAGAAAAGAAGAAAAAAAGGGGGGGGGGGGGGGGGAGGGAGAGCGAAAGAGAATGGCATAAGACATGCTAGAGCCCATGGTCATTTTGGATGGGGTTGAGGGGGGTATGTCCTGAGGAGGCCCAGTTGAGGTTTATTTGTAATTCTATCTAGTCTCTCTATCACAACGTACTCCTATGTGCCACTGAATGCTTCTACTTTTTCCTCCAATACATCTTTCGTGCCCCACCCCCCATACAGGAAACAAATGGGGCACAGAATGTAAAATAATGCGTATTTGGATTTCCTCTATATTAAAAGAAGGACGAAATGAATGACATAAAATAAACATAAGTAATCGCACTTAACATTAAGCCTGTTAGTTAACCCAAACCAAATTCCATGTAAAATATTCTGCTGATGTAGACATGAAAGTATAAAGACGCTAAACTACAACACAACAGGAGGAGAACTGCAGGAATTCTAACAAGGCCAGACAAGTTGTCAAGAACCCGAACCCACACTACAAATTCATACTATAAGAGAAGCCTAGGAAGTTTTTTAAAAAATAATAAATAAATAAAATCACTAAAAAGAAACACCGGATTTCAGTTCAATTGCCTACAACCATAAGAGGCAAACACAAGCAGGTGTCAGCGAGAATGACAAGTTTCTTGCAGTCCAATGTCAGATTGGATTCCTCATGCATCTACATCTACATGAGATAAAAGTATAAAGGGGCAATAAGCAGTGCATGAGTCTCCTGCCACAGCGGGGTCTGCGGAAGGTCACAATATACAGAGCCTTACCTCTGTTCTTGCAGAAAGATCATTTTCGGACTCGAAACTGTGACCACTTGGTCACAGTGGAGCAACCTTAACACCAAAACCCACCCTTTTACATAAGAGAAGAGTAGGATTCTGAAGATTGAACAATTTAAAATACATACATGCTTCCACTAATCTGCAGGATTTGGAATGCCATCTATTTTGATGTTTCTTCTAGACTGTTAGTTATCCCCCATCCCCTGGTTGATGATACCCCAAGGAATAGGCTTATTATTGTATCGTGGGGCCTTAGTTCTTCTTTTCGGTCTTCTGCTTAAAGACCTTGTTCTCTTGTTTCCTCTTGGTTTAATATAATTATTTGTGCATCCAAAAAAAAATCTGCAGGAACTGACATAAACTTGAAAATTTAGCATTTCTATACTATTTTCAGTACAATCTTAACATGTAAAGCAAGGACTGACAATGCAATGCAAATATTAACAAAGTAGGTTGCCTCAACTGTACTCTTATCATTTATGGCATTGTGGCCCAGGGTGAGACTGAAGGAAGAAAGGATAAACTGTGGTCACCAAGATCATTCATAATTCAACTCTAAAGTGAAAGAAAACTTCCATTTAAATAGCATACCAAGTAAGTATAAAAGTGCTCCAGTATGACCAACTCCAAAAGAAAACAATGCCTCCCTTATCTTGATCAATTATTGCCTGTCACAAATAAAGGTATCTAGTTAAAATTGCTTAGAATGATTTTATGATACAAAAGATGTCACAATGAAATACTGCAACACATCATAACCACAGATCCAAGGTCTTCGATGTGATATTAAATTGAACAAAAGGTGGCTTCCTCGCATTAGGCAGAATTACTTGAGAGATAATAAGAAAAAGGATACAAACAGTTACACTCAAATTCCAAATTACATATGCACAGATATTCATATGTATTGATCTCAAATGTACAACCAGCATGCATCTAATAACTGACAGTGTGTGTTCTTCCATAAAAGGATTAGAGTTAATGATTAAGCCAAACATCACATCTTGCAGTATTAATGGGTTAGAATTCAAACAAATTTTGATTTTCCTGGCCGATTCTGGGATTTCCACTGTGTGAACCAGTATGACATGTGAATTACAGGGTCTTAAATGTTTCACTTTTTTCACCAAAATGGACCATATTTTGTTCTCCACCACATTTTGATACCATTTTGGCTATTTTGGTTTCAAAGAAGTCAGTCTTGAACCTCGGCATTTATAATTTTTTTCACTAAATACAACCACCAAGATAACTGAGGTGAAAATTGGAAATACCCACTAATAGCCTTCCAACAATATTCCTGCTATCCCCCTAAAACTCTGCAATATCCTAAACATTCTTTATTGAATGGAAATGAGTATTCACTAATACCGAGTTTTAATATCGCAATATATTAAAGTTGATCTCCGTTCACTAAATGATTTGCTTCTCATTTTCATAACTGCATGTAATCAATCAATAAAAAAAAAACTCCCATTGTCCTGCAATTGAAGTCTTCTCCCTGAAAGGGCGGTGCAAATTTTATCATTCAAATGAGGTAGTGGATTTTCATTGATTTTACCATCTGGCCTCTTTCATTGATTAACATACTCATGTAATAGATTTCAAAGAAATAGTAGAGAAAGGGTAAATAAAAGGCTGTTTCTAATGCAATAATTGTCCTCCCTAAGCTATGAGCTTCTTCAAAGAACACACCCATTGCATGAAGAGGGAGTAACATTTAGGTATTAATAATTTTTCTTGTCATCAAAATAATTGCATGATAAATGGTTTAGCTACTTAAATTGTAAAGACTTAACCACCCCCACCTAATATAAGAGGAAGGTCGTATTCAAAACATAAGCACGAGAACCTATCCATACACTTTCATGTCGAACATAAAAAAGATATGGTGATACAAAGACCACTAGACATAAATAATTAAATATACTCTACTAGCCAGAATCTCCATCCACCCCACCCCCCCCCCCCCCCCCCCCCCCCAAAAAAAAAAGGGGTTTCACAATAAGTGGTAAGAGAAGTGCCAGCAAAGTACAGAGACTCATTCAGATTTATGACCATTTACTAATGCTATTAGCCGGTATTTCCAACCTCCTTTGGTCTAGCCTTCCCCTCACTTGGCATAATCGTCGAATGGGTCCTTCCAGAATCGCCTCTAAGCTTGATTGCTTCCTCGCGAATGCTTCTTGGCTCTCCTCCTTCCCTTCTTCCCACGCTTCTTTCCCAAACTCCATCCTTTCTGATCATTCCCCCTGTATTGTCCATCTTTCCCCCCTGTTTCCTTCAGTTCAAACCCTTTCAAATTCTTTGACATATGGACTTCGAGCCCTTCTTTCATTCCTACAGTCCAAGAAGCTTGGTCTAAACCTGTCCACTGTCACTCTCTTCCTCTTATTGCCTTTGCCCGCAATCTCCGCAACACTAAGGAAGCTCTTTGCTCTTGGAACTCTTCCACTTTTGGCAACATCTCTTCTAGGGTCTCCTTGTGTCGCTCCAATCTTCAGCATATCCAATCCCTACTCCAAAGTAATCCCACCAACCCCTCCCTTGCTGAAGATGAAAAATCCCTTTCCTCTAGGCTTTCTTCCCTCCTCTCCTCTGGAAGAAAGTTTTCTCCGTCGAAAGCCAAAATCAAGTGGCTCGAGCTTGGAGACTCCAATTCTGCCTAAATTTCATCGTTCACTCAAGGCTCAGAATAACTTCAACTCCATCCCGTCCCTCATCACCAATAATGGCACTTTGATTTCTGACCCCCCTAGCATCAAGGCTGAAATCATCTCTTTCTTCTCAAACCTTCTTCCCCCCCCCCTTCCCTCCCTCCCTCCCCGCACCCCCCTCCCTCCCAATCTCATTAATAAATTCATCAATCCTTCTATCATCTCCTCTCTCAATGCTATCCCTTCCTCAAAAGAGATCCTCCTTGCCATCCATTCCCACAAGCTTAATAAGGCCCCGGGTCCTGATGGCTTCAGTATGGGTTTCTTCCTTGCCTCTTGGGATTTTCATTGAGAATGATCCCGTCTGTGCCATCCGGAGCTTCTTCTTTAACCCTACTCAGCTCTCATCCATCAACCAAACTTTCATCTGCCTCATTCCCAAGAAGCAAGGCGCCACCTCTCTCTCCGACTTCCATCATATTTCCATCTGTAACCTCCTTTACAAATTCATCTATAAGGTCCTAGCGAATAAGCTAAAAAAGGTTATACCTTCCCTTGTGAGCTCAAACTAATCCGGTTTTATCTTGGGCCGTAGTATAGCGGATAACATCATTCTTTGCGCGGAAATCGTCCACGGCTTCGATAGATCCGCTCACTCTCCGACTGCTCATTTTAAGGTAGATCTCCACAAAGCCTTTGACTCTTCCATGGGTTTCCCCCTCCTTTCATCCACTAGATTGAGACATGTATCACCTCTCCCCGCTTCTCCATCATCACCAACGGCTCCCCTGCAGGATTCTTCCCTTCCTGAGTTGGTATTCGCCAAGGTTGCCCCCTCTCCCCTTACCTTTTTTCCTTAGCCTTGGAAGTCCTTTCCCATATCCTCCATTCTAAAATTGATTATCTTCTTATTCCCCCCATCCCCAAGTGCAAATCCTTTAATCTTACCCATCTCGCTTTCGCTGACAATCTCATGATCTTCTCTAAAGCGGATCACCTCTCCATCTCCTCCATTCTCTCTGCTCTCTCGCAATTTGAATCCCTCTCTGGCCTTCGGGTCAACCTTGACAAGTCCATCCTCTTTCACTCTGGTGTCCCTGATCATCTTCGTGCTTCCCTTCTCCAACTCTCGGGCTTTAAGCCTAGCTCCTTTCCCGTTGTCTATCTAGGCCTCCCGCTCATTCCCGGTAGGCTCACACGCCAACACTACCTCCCTATGCTAGATCATATTTGTAAAAAGCTTCAGCTCTGGAAGGGCAAGCTTTTGTCTTTTGTCAGTAGAGTGGTCCTCATCCACTCTGTTCTTCAATCATCCTATCTCTACTAGTGCAGAATCTTCTCCATTCCCAAATCGACCATCCATGCTATGAAATCCTTATTTTGTGCCTTCCTATGGAAAGGGTAGGAAACCTTGTGTTTCATCCATCCGATCAGTTGGTCGTCCATCTGCCGCCCTACTTCTAAAGGAGGCCTCGGAATCCGCCGGATCTTAGATGTTAACCTAGCCTGCCTTCTCAACCTTATCAGGAAAATTGCCTCAAAGCATGATTCCATTTGGGTTAAGTGGATTTGTTCTTATCTTCTCCAACCTGATTCCCTTTGGACAACACCCATGCCCTCCAACCCTTCATGGGTTTGGAGGGAAATCCTCTTGCTGCATCCCAGGCTCCCAACGCCATCTCGGCTATTTCTACCACTATCTCCTCCAGCTCTTCCACTTCCTTTTAGCTTGACCCGTGGCATCCAGTGGGTATTCTCTTTAACCATTTTGGTCCCCGCATTGTCTATGATTCTCGTATCCCTAAATCCACCCCTGTTCGCTTTCATCACAAACGGCTCTCTCTCTCTCTCTCTCTCTCTCGTTCCACTAGTGACCTCCCCATTTGGCTCCCCTCCCCCACCAAAACCTTCTCCACATCCTCAACCTGGAATCTCCCAAAGCCCATAACCCTAAACCCCACTGGCCCCCCTTGGTTTGGTTCCCTCATCACTCCCTTACCCTTTGGAGGGCCCTTAATCATGCTCTCCCCACCCGATCCTTCCTTATTAGCCGCCGCATCCCCACAAACCCCAACTGCATCCTCTATTGGAATGGCTTGGATGACCTTGAGCACCTATTCTTTTATTGCCCTTTCTCCAGATCTATCTGGGGAAAAGCCTTGGCTTCCATTTGGCCCCGTTCGAGACGTTCCTTCGGGTTTACCCGTGATTGGTCTTGGATTCTAATAAACTTTTAGGTACTTCCATCTGTGATCGGATTGTTAAGCTAGTGTAATGTGCATCTATTCATCACCTTTGGTGGGAGTGCAACCTTCGGAGATGAACTTCCAAATCCCGCTCTATAAATAGGAGACTTGGAATGCCATCTATTTTGATATATCTTCTAGATTGTTAGCTATTCCCCATCCCCCAGTTGATGATAAGGAACAGGCTTATTGTTGTCTCCTAGGGTCTTAGTTCTTCTTTTCGGTCTTCTGCTTAAAGACCTTGTTCTTTTGTTTCATTTAATATAATTATTTATTCATCCAAAAAAAAGATAACAAAATAAGTGAGAGAAACTAAGAATAGATTCTCAGTTTCTCACGATAAATAAATTGAGGGCAACTCCAATTGATAATATAAAGGGCTCAGATCAGCAGAGTTTTTACAGAAATTTTAATAAGGAGGCTTCTCAACGTTGGAACTTACTCCTATTCAAAAAATTAAAAAAGAAACAAAATTTGAGGTTAGTGGCTGAAACAAAACAAATTATATACTCAGGAAACTAAAAGATTGGATCATCTCCTATGTGCAAATCCAGAAACTTGAATGTCAAAAGATACCAACAGAAAGTTCAAAACAACCGCCAAAAAAGAGACTTAAAGTACGGTATCAGTAATTGAAGGTCTCAATGCTATTGATACCCTTGCTGTGCCCCCTTCAAAACAGAAGCAAAGGAGAAAGAAAAGCCAGAAGTGGTCATAGCCGCCAGCACCGGAACACAGCTAAGTCACCTCCAGTAAGATTATTGTAGCTGGCTTACACCTCTCACATAGCAATTTGCTATTAAGGGTTTAAGTGGAAGCTTTCCAATTCAGAAGAGTGTTGTATGAGTGAGAGTGGGGGTTTCAATCAACTTCTAACCTCACTTTTTAATGTCTAAATTGTCCAAATCCACGAGATAAGTGGGTTTAAACTTTGTTTTGCGTCCACAAGTATAGGTATTGATTTGAAGAGATTCACTTAATCTCAAATTGTTTGTTGTTCATCCCACCCAATAGGAAAATAGTGTCAAACTTCCTAAAATACCACCTTAATCATTGTATCCATAAATCAATGCTGAAGTTAAGGCTCATGCTAGGTAGAGGAGAGAATACAGGGATGTGTCTCTTCTTCCATGGATTCAGTTTGGCTCAAAAGGATAACTCTGAAGTATAACTGATTCCTTCCATTACAAAAGCTTCTCGAGATCAAACGTTATTGTCCTTCCAGTACTGCAGTTTTCTAGGATTTCAACAGGTTAATTTTTTCCCTGTGAAATTAGTATACTTTGAACATTGTTGACAACAATGACTATAAGTTGTCAAATGGGATGTGAAATAAAAACTATAAATAAGCTCCACCATATTAAAATTCATTTCCACTTTTAAGCTTATAAATTATTTAAGAACTTTATCACAATCTACGATTCTTGTACCCTCAGGCTCCACAATAAAACCTGCAAATCAACCTCTGGACGGACAAAGATGGAGAATGCAATAATTTCACATGGTTCCAAAATTCAAACAGCTTTATATATGGTCCAAAATAGAAATTTCAACTGAGAAGGGGGAGCTTGGTCTCTTATACGTAAAGTCAACCTTAAGGAACAAGAGGACTATAAGAGAAGTGAGTAAAGGCTGAGAAGTTTGGATAGCTAACAAAGAAATGATTAGATGATGTCCAACTCCAAAATTAAACCTCTGAATTTTATGCGAACACCCATGAAGAACTCACAATTGTTAAGTCCTCTTTTTTAATTCATTCAAGTGGGAGATAGCAACCTCCATTAATTAGACCAGTGTACCTCTAAAGCATCTCCTGTTCTTGGGAGATGTCATGGAGGAAGAAGAATCAATTTACTTAGTATTATCTTTCCAAGCCAAGCTAAATCCATGGAACTATGGAAGAGAGAAATATTTTCTTATTTCCTCTATCTAACATGAGCCTTAGGCCCTCAACCTTAAGCCTTAATTAATGTAGAAGTGAAACAAGGGGTAATTTAGGGGGGAAAATTAATTTTCTTATCATGTGGGATGGTCAAAAGTAAACTGAGGATTAAAAGAATCTTTCAAAATCTATACTAGTAAAAGTCAAAATAAATCTTAAATCCATTTCTCCTGTAATTTCTGATCTCGTTAATCTTAGCAAATTTTTATTCACATGCATGTGATCTAATGCATCTCTGTTTACAAATTCTGTACATAAATAATTACAAAGTAAGAAAGATAATCAAAGGTTAACATATGTCTTCTTTGCACTTGAATAAGTGTAACACATACCCAAAGTTCTCACTGATCTGCCACATGGCAGATATAGTGTCCGAATGCTTAACATCCAATGGTCAAAACTATACAATTCATTTATGATGTATTATGCTCCAAAAGCATTGTATCTAACTCTACAACAACAAACCTTGTCCCACATAAATGGGGTCGGCTAAAAAAAAACACTGCAAACCAAGCATATCTATATTAAAGTGTTTACTGGAGTATGTTTAGCGAAGCGTATCATATCATCTCATAAAATCATCCTTCTGATATGATACCTGATGCCAATACTAAAATCCTTGGCCATAAACATCTCAACAAGATACTAATGTCATTCTCCCAAGTAAATAATCCAGAAAGAAAAGGTAGCATTCACTTAATGTACAATAATATTGAGGATAAGGTATAGATGCTGGCAGGCTATCTTATCTCAGGTTCAGGCTTTAAATTCTCAAGAAACCTTCATCTCTGTATCAGAATTTATATTATTGTAAAATTTTGAAAAGGAAGCCAATTAACTAACCAATGATGGCAAGACTAATATTTGAAACTGCAGCAATTCTCTCTTTCGTAATCCTAATCATCCGTCCTAGAATCCAATAAAATGAGAGAGGGTCCCAGAAATTTGCACTTAAACATAGTTTTGCTACTTCTATGCTAGTACAAAATGGACTCTAAACATCGAGGTCAAAAGTTGTGGTGAGATCGGACTTCATTGGCAACACTTGAAGAAAATCAAACAAAGACCTTTCACAACCATATTTCCTCTACTTTCCAAATTATTATGGGAGAATCCCACTGTGCCCTTCATCTTCTGAACAAACATTAAACTCTCTCAACTGTTGAGCATCATACAAGAAGCAACATAAACAGATAATTAGCAACTTCACCTGAAATAGATGTTCGAACTCGTGAAATCCAAATACCCGAAGCAGGAAGTGACCCTATAGATCCTTTCAACTAATCCATCCAATACAATCAGGAAATTCAACCGAATTAGACTGCAGTTCTACCAATTAACCCCAGCTCAATCACCAAAGTTCAAGAAACCAGCTTCTTCTTCTTTTCTTTTCCTCGTTAATTTGACATAAATCCCATCAGCTTCCCAAATTAATCCAGATGAGACCCAAATCATTTCTCAAATGATGCAACAAACAACAATCCGATCCCGGTTGGTTCAAACTTTGCAGGATGTATCGAGTGAGATAACGATTAAAAAAACAGGGAAAAAAGCAATGGCAAAAAAACATGTCTGGGTAGATAAAGATAATGAAGCAAGAGGGATATTAAAGCGTAAAAGAGGATCAAAAATTTTACCGCCCAAATGTCTGCAGGAACGAGGATGATGATTGAGAGGGAGCAGAACCAAGCATAACCAACGGTGAAGAAGACGTAGCGTGAGACGTTTGGACCGGCGAAGTACCTCAACGTCAATATCACCATGCCCAGTGTCAGGGGAAGCGAGATCAAATAGAAAACCCACATCTCTCTTTCTCTTCCCCGCCCCCCGCCCCCCAATGAACCAGGAGGGGAATGAAAGAGAGAACTAGCGAGGACGAATTTGCAGAGGACCAAAAGCAAGTCGGGATTCACGGAGAAATTAAAATGATAGGTGCAAGAAAACAAAGAAAGACGAGGCGGTCGTTTCACGAGCTTTGACGTCAAAGTGAATCATAGAGTAAATAAGAAGAGAAGAGCAGAGGAGAGGAGAGAGACCCGGTCATGCATAACAGAAGACCGGCCACCTCCAAATGCTCCTGTACACTTTTCTTCTCTTCCAATTAAAGTGTCCCTTGCCATGTTGTCATCGTTTCGCCGCTGCATTTCGCAGATCGAATTGGAATCGACGGGATTGGCCGATACGAATATTCCCCCCGATTCTTCAAACCATTTAAGTTAATCCGGCTTGGCCGGTTCATCTCTGGCTGACCCATACAATTGACTCGAGCCTGTGTTGGATTTGGCTGCCCTCACAGTTTTTTATTTGCGGCAATAGCAGCTGCCTGCTGCTGCTGGTTAAGATCATGCCACGTGTAATACTTTAGATCTAATTGTTGTAAATTAAAATGTAAGAATATGTATAAATAAACAAATAAAATTAAAAAATTAAAAAAACCAATTACATTAAATAGGTTTTAGTTTTCTAAAATTTCATTTTTAAACCCTGATTCTATTTGTTGAAGGCAGTGAGTTCTTTATCGTTTTTTGAAAAATGAAAATGAGGGATTAAAGTGAGTGTTCATCCTCGTTTGTAATATGAATAGCGAACCTTTATAACCTCTAGTTTTCTTGAAGTTTTAATTTTAAAAAAAGCTTTAGATTTAGAGTAGTTTTTTTTTTATGGTCTTCACCATTTGAGAGATTCTTAAAACCCATGATTTTTTATTCGATTCCGACCTATCTAGATCCGCCCAACTAGCAACAAGTCACGTTTCTTCGTATTCTTTCCTTCCATAGCTTCATTACTAAAAATTGGTGGTTTATTTTGTGAATTTATTTTGCAAATCTGGGTGGTTTAAGATTGGGTAAAAACAATGGTTTATTTTGTGAATTTATAAAATATCAATGACTTGTATGTCAATATCAAATTATTTATCACCGTTGTACTGGTTTCTAGGGGTGGCATAATCACGCCATTAGCTACAGATAGCAAGGCTGCTGCAAATAATAATCCATACCCCGCGCTTTTTACCATGTATTAAGAGGAGAGGCCTGTCACAATGTGGTCAAAGTATAGACCTCCTTTTTAAATATGTAGTAAGGGGTGTGGGTGAGTATGGTCTTCTGCTAATGATAGTGGAAGATCCTAACTCTCAATTGACCTTGTAAAGCATATCCGAAACCCTCATTTTTGTTTGATCTCTGTCATCATAGGGTTTTCTCGAAGCTTCAAACTCAAGCCTTGCTTCACCCAACAAATTAAAGATAAAACTCAGGCTTCACATTACGTATATTTGAATGGGAAATGGGAAAGGGAAATTAATGATAATTAAGTTAAATGAAGGTAGTCTTTTTCCCTTTTATGTCATTTGGTTGTAAATGAAGTCAAGTGAAATTAGTTTGACCAAATTGTTTGATTGGCTATTAAATTAATGCAAAACTTTTGAAACTTTATAAATTAACATATTTTCCAGTTTTATAGGTGAATAAACATATTTTAGTGTTACCATAATGTGCAAGCATTCAATAATACATAACTCCTAACGCATTATACTGCATTTAAATTATCACTCGTCTTGTCAATATACTCATGTATATACATTGACAACTAAATTGCAAAGGTCAAAGGTATTGTATGATCGACATATTTCTTTAAACTTAAGAGAGAAAAATTGACAAGATCGTCATTTGACCAATTATGATGTTGGTGTAGAATGTTGGGCTATTAAAAAACATCATATAGTGAATTCGATGTGGCCAAATTGATGATGATAAGATATAAAAACTATAAATGATCAGATAAAAAATGATCGTTTTAGATTTAGTATGGGAGTAGCTCAAATGAGCGATAAGCTATGAGAAAAATATTCGATGTGACACATTCAGCATGAAGATTGTAAAAGCCTGTACACGGAAAAACAATATAATATAAATTGAATAAGCTCGTTGAGCCAAGGACAGGCTTAATAATCTTAAGAAAAGTTGTGAAAAATTATACGCATAACTTATGCATTATATATTGCATGGCCTTATACAAATCTAGTTGGAACACAATAATCTATGTAACCAACCCCATTTCATTTGGAACAATGTTTTTTGTTGTTGTACGTGTATAGGTGTGTTGCAAAAATCACATATATATATCTCAATTTGTTCAATATTGCATAAACATGTGGATGCTCACATCCTCTATAATTTTGGTTTTGCGAAGTGCAAGGTAGAGGTTTGCTCATTGAAGACAAAGAGTCAAGAACCAATAGGCAAAAGTCAAGATTTTACGGGTTTGTATTATGATAAATATATCAAAATTATATCTTCATTCGAATTATGAAACTTATTTAGAGATTTAATACCTAACACCGAAACACCCCACTTATTATTGTTGGAAAAAATAAATTAAATTTACATCAAAATAATTTCATTACCCTTTTAAGAGAAAGTCATTAGAGGAATAGAGCCCACGTTACTCCTTTAAAGGCTGAATTATGAAGCGAGCTCCAATAACTGAGCTTCCCATCTGTAATAAGAATGGAATTTCATTGAGTTTCAATCAAGGGTATAAATTTGTAAATTTAAAATCTTAAGACTCTTTAATATAAAATGAAAAGATTAAAATTAAAATTATAATTTGCCTTTTTAACATAAACCGTTATATCAAAATGACATACATGGTACAATATTGACCATTGTACCAAGTATTTTAGTCATAAAAAATATGACTTAATTAGTCATTTATAAAAACTTCAAATGAACTAAATGCAAAGGGGAATTTTTTTTTACTAAAAGTGACATTACACCAAACCTTAGGGGGTCTAGATGAAAATGATCATAATTTTAATTTTAATTTTGTTGTTGTAGGAAAAAGTAAAGTATGTAACATAAACACGGGAATGATATCGAAATTAAACCATAGCTTTTTCGCAAAAAAAAAAAAAAAAACCATAGTCCATGTTACTATTATAATTAATAATTAATATCTTAAGCTTGATTTAAATTTCGTGTCTCCGCTACGTTATGAACGGTATTTCGATTTTCGAGAGAGTGGTTTTAACAAGCATATTTGCAAGTTGCATCAGGGGCATCTTAAGGAAACGGGAGAAAATTTTGGGTAATTTTCATATATAATCATTGAAGTTTGGTTTGTCATTTTTATTAAAAAAACTATGAGATTTTGCATTTGTATTTCTTGTACCATAGAAAAAAATAATTTTAAGGACAAATTATCACTTTTATGACTAATTTGCCAATTTTTTTTTTTAAAATTTAGATTTGTTACATGCACCCTCATCTGCCATGAAAATGGAGATTCTCCCTTTAGTCCGAAAGTTATAAAAAAGTCATAAAAAAAAAAAAGTTGAAGACAAAAATACTCTTATATATTAAAATGACTAAAGTAAGCATTAGCTTAAACTCTATTTACAAAGTAGAATCTTAGTCAAGCTAGATGAAATTTGTTTCCTTCGCCTATCTTTTTCATTTTTTATTTGCTTAACTCAACCAAGGAGTAAATATCAATTTTCATTTAAGGTGAATCTTTACAAATAGGATTTAAGCTATTGAGTAATTTTAACATATGAGTATATGTTGATTATATTTTAAAATTTATTTGAATTCTATAATTTTTAGCCTAAAAAGAAAGTCAAAAGGTTAATGGGAGGAGGTGTGTATTTAAAAAATTTTAAATATAAAAAAAAAGATAAATTAGTCATAAAAATAATAATTTGTTATTAATTTCATTTTTTATACAGCACACGGTGGCAAATGCAAAGATTCAGATTTTTTTATTAAAAATGAGATAAACCAAACTCAAGGTGAAGATGAAAATTACCCGAAATTCGATTCTGTTTGCTTTTGTTTCTCTTTAGTTGCGACCACCGGGAGCGTCCCAGTCTCCCAGAGGAAAAGCGAAATTTTTTTTAAACGTTTAGATTTCATTCGCAGCGGGAATGGAAAACACGGCGATTTTGAGAGAGTGGTTTCAGCGGGTTGATACGAACAACAAAGGGAGCATAACTGCTCCTCAACTTAAGGTTCTTCTTTCTGAGCAAGTTTCAACTTCTTTCCATTTTTAACGAACCCTAGCTTTTATTATACTGCTCTCTTTGTATTTCATCTTCGTGTCATGGTCAGGGTGCTCTAGCCGTTGGCAATCTGGATTTTCCTATCTCTGTTGTCGAGCAGATGATCAGGTCACATTTTTTCTGTTAAGCGAATTTCTTTTCTTATTATTTTTTATTTGTTCGTAATAAGGACTTAGATAACCTATCGTTCTTTTCTTATTTCGCTTATTCAGGATGTATGATTTCGATAGAAATGGAACAATGAGCTTTCAAGGTTAGAATTGAATGTTGTGAGGATCTCTTATGGCATGTGAAAGGTTTATGTGATTCCATCAAAATTTAATTATAAATCGTTGATTTTTCTTGCACATGCAATATTTTTTCCTGAAGTTCTGAAAGCTGAACTGCTTTGGAGAGTAATTAAGCATTCCTAATATTTTTATATCATTTACTGTTTCAACCCCCTTCCCCAACCAAAAAAAAAATCCTACAACTGTAACAGATTTACTAATTCAACTAGTAATGATGCAAACTTTGCCATTATCAGGCCTCCACAACAAATAACAACTATTTTTTCTTCTTTTTCAAATGCATTAGATGATGCTTCCGTATGAAACTTAACATTGGAAGGGATTTTTTTCCACGGCCTGTATTATACTCCTTTGCTTCTTGTGTTCTTATATCATGCTCCATTTGTTTCAACGTAAACTGCTAAAAGCCCAGAAGTAAAATAAATTAGAACATTTTGATTCTCCCAGATTAATTAATTGTGCATGGTTATAAAATTGTAGGATATTCTCGAAGCCTGAAGTTGGGATAAGACTTAAATGTTGTTGTATACTATCCTTTACATTATTGTTCCTTTTGGTTTGGATACTTACATGCCTTCCCTTAAAACAAATGGGCTGTTGGTGAAAGCCACGGTAGGTGGTCTTAGGTTTGAAGATAATGTCGTTTTTCAAGAACAAAATTCTCAAAATGTAGTCATGTAATATTAGCCCACTAGGTTTTTATAGGGTTACTTCTGCGGATAATTAAAAAAGAATTGAACTAGAACAAAAAAGGTTGAATCTAAGTAGGTTCAAACATAAAAAGAAAAGGGAAAACGAGGGAGGAAATATCCTTCTCTAAAATACCACTGACAATAGCATGGTTCAAGAACTTGCTCTTGCTAGGGATCTCGCTCCTTCAAAAAATCGAGGTCTTGACCAGGTTGGTGAGATATTGGTCGAGATTTGATCTTTCTTTTGGGCCGACTCGATGGCCCATCTTGATGGGTTTTAGGATCCAGATTCGGCTTAGACTTGGAAGTTAGCTTAATTTAGGCATTCTGAACACATTGGTGGCCTTGAATTTATGAGAAAACAATCCTAAGTACAAGTTTTAAGTCGACCCTAAGTGTGAATTTGAAATGTTGCAGGATCAGGGAATTCAAGGTTATACAACATGTAATATAGAACCTTTAAGGCATATAAATGAAAAGCAAGTGTATAAAATACATCAAATAACTTGAATGCCATCAGAATTCCATCCATATGAATATCACAATCTCGACTCTCGAGAATAGAATAATACAATGATACAACCATTAGAAGTTCTATATAAGTCATAACTCATAAGTTAATATGACAAGCATAGAATGATTGATCTTCCTTTAGTGTTTTAGATGTGTTAAGAGTAGTTGCAAGTGAAAATCCAGCTGAAATTTGCAAAAAAAAGAGCAAAAATTGACAGGTCCAACGAGATATAGTGAGATATGGGGAGAGATATGGCAAGATAGGCGAGGTCTCAAGTGAGTTGGGGGAATCTCGCCCTTTATCTCATCTCGCCATTTGAAAAAGGTGAGATAGCTCATGAGATCTCAAACCATGGACAATAGATAATGATATTCCTTATTTTATTTTGTTGATGAAAAGCCAGAAAAATAGACAGTTCCAGTTGTGGTTGGCTATCTTGACACAGCATCTTAGCAGAACAGCTGATTCTATGCTTGCTGGTTATCTTATCTTTTATAATTTTGTTTTTTGGGTTCTGGCATTTAGTTGAAGAAACTTGTCAGATGGTAAGTTGATCTTTGTAATGGTTGGCTATAAGGTTATGTGATTTGCATAGCATATTCTTTGCACCATGCTACCTAGGTTTGATCAGGATATGGTTTATGTGTGGTGACCATTCAGTTTATCTATAGTTATATCCTTTTAGAAGTATATATAAGCTATTCCAAAGAGTCAAGGCTTTTGCTTTTTGAAAGCCTAAGACATATATGTTTTGCGTAATATATGTCTAATCTCTTGCCTTTTGGTGTCTTTTTGAGCCTTCATGTTGTTTTCTCTTTCCAAATACAAGTGAAATTTTACTTGAATGGAATAGGAAACTATTTCAATAAACCTATGCTTTTACCCAAAAAAAGGGCATCACCCAGATGTTATTCTGTTTAGAATCAGTGAATTGATTAAAATTGTGAAGTGTTGGTTTTATCGCTTTACTTACACTCATGGATATTCGGTAAAGCATTCTGTACATTTGACATGCCCCACTGTTTTCCTTATTGAATAATTTTTAATCAGAGAATTTTAAAAGTTGACATTCTGTTAAAAGATGTGCTCTCCCCTTTAATGTAGTACTGAATTAACGATAGCCAAATAAGATCTTCTCATGGAGAATAATTACAGCTTAAGGATCAATCCTAGCAGATCCAGGAGAATGTAGTTAATGTAATTACCCAGCAAACAAGAACAGGAAAAATGGAGTGGTCAATTGATACTGAAATCAGATGCCATGTAAATAGTAAACAAAGATTCGTAATCTGTTTATCATCATAAAAGATGAACAGTTGTCGATAGGGCATAATGGTAATTTCCAAAGTCAGAACTGTATTCAGAAACTAGGTTATGTAACCTGGGTCTGCAGGCCCAAAGAGGCCTGAAAATTTGGCCCAAAGCAGCCCCTCGAACATGTGGCAACTAGGGCTGGCCAAATGTGCTAACGGGTATTTTTGGTCATTTTCATACCCCTTGGCGTCTCATGAATCTAGTTAGATGACTAGATCCTGTGTCTTATTTGGAGTCAATATTTATTTTTCTTTTTGTAGTTGATTATTTCATGGTTAGTAATTGAAGAGTATTCTAAGTGGGAGTCATAGTTGGAAATTATTTTCCTTTTATGTAATTGTTATTTTTTGTGGTCCTTAAGAGACCCCTCTTTTTTTAGTTGTTCGTTAGTTATTAAGTTGTTAAGGGATTCCCAATTAGAGTCCAAGTTTGTTAGTTAAGTAGTTTTGAGCTGCAACATAGGGTCCAGGGTTACTTTCCCCAAGCCCAATGACCCCTAGTCATACCTAGGGTTGTTTGGTCATTTTGATAGATTTGTGGAGTCCAAGGCTAGGGTGCCATTGGGTCTGGCTTGTTATTATTACGAACTTAGATCTACTTTTGTATTTTGATTTGAGTCATTATTTTGCAAGTTATTGAAGAGTCATTTTCTAGGCATAATTCCTAAGTTATGAAGGAATCCCTTAGTTCAGTTTGTGTCTCGTTAGGATTGCATATCTACTTTTATGGTCCAAATTGGATCCTTCTAGAGTGAGATATGATTGAATCCTTGTTTGAGTTAAAGTCTTTGGCCAAGTTAGTGTTTGACATAGGATAACATAGAGTCCAAGTCTTGTCTTCTTTTTGGAAGTTGAGTACTTTTATGTTTTCCTTCATGTAGGCTTATTATAAGCCACTCTTGGTTGTAAGAAATCAGACTTGATTAATTGAATACAAACAAATTTAAAGGCAGGATTTGGAGTCACAGGTTCTAAGGAGGAATCCCATGGCTGAGTGGTTATAAGTTTTTTGGTAAATTTCCAGCAACCCTTCCCATTCTTCAACCTTGTGACAGCCCCTCCCAGAGTTGGTGCTAGAAGAGGTTGTTATTAACAACCAAGCTAAAGCAAAGGACCAAGGATTGACTCAAGCCCTTGATGAACAGACTATGAGAACAAAAGAAGCTGCTGCATTCTACAAAGACGAGCTGAAAATACAACTGAAGAAGTACTTTCTCCACCAGAAGTTCACCATGCCCTTTCCTTGGATGATAGAAAATTGCTACCCAAAAATTTTGTAGTGACAAAGGTGTTAGTAGATCTATTTTTGCTCTTTTTGGGGATTTTTTTCGTTCTTCTTTGGCACCTACGGCAGACATAGGACGTATTTGGCCTGCAAAAGTGATTTGAGTTTTAGATCCTCAAGAAATCCCTTTTCTTAATACCCATATTCCCCATTCATCCCTAGCTGCCATAGCTTGGGCTTATCTTGCTATACTTGCAAAGAATGAGAAAGCCTCTACTCCATGCGATAGTCATCATAGGGCTTTGACCTATATTATGATCTTGTTCTATCCAAAGAAGAGGTAGCCTTTAAACTACAACAACAAAGGCTATACATTAATCAGGAGACGAGTTCTTACCATGGATCTCTAGAGGATTGATCCCGAAACACATGACAGGTACATTTATCAAGAGATGAAAGGTTTAAAGGGGGGGGGTTGATTTAAACTGTTTCCAAGAGCGGTATAAGGCCTAGAGTTTCTTACCCTAAACTCTCCAACCCCTAGTCATGATCATGGTGGGAGATCTTGCGAGATATCTCGTTTTTTCAAGTAGGCGAGACGAGATGGAGGTCGAGAGCAGAGAGTTGGGATATCTCGCTCGAGATCTTGCCATATCTCAATATAACTCGTCATATCTTGCCTTGAATCTCGCTGGAACTCTCAACTTTTGCCCTTTTTGTGGATTTGGCTGGATTTTCACTTGCAACTACTCTTATCGCATCTACAACATCGAAGGAAGATCAATCATTTTATACTTGTCTTATGAACTTATGATTTAATGACTTATATAGAACTTCTATGGTTGGATAATTTTATTATTCTATTCTTGAAAATTGAGATTGTGATACTCTTATGGATGGAATTTTGATAACATTTAGGTTACTTGATGCATTTGATACACTTGCTTTTCATTTATATGCCTTAAAGGTTCTATATTACATTGTTGTATAACTTTACATTCCCTAATCCTGTAATATTTCGGTTTCACACTCTAGGTAGACTTAGAAATCATACTTAGGGTTGTTTTCTAACAAATCCAAGCCACCAATGTATTCAAAAGGCCTTTACATAGGTTAAATACCAAGTTTCAACCCAATGGGGACTCTAAAATCCACCGAGATAGGCCACCGAGTTGACGCCAAAAAATTGTATATCTAGACCAAGATCTCACCGAGATGGTCGAGATCTCGGTTTTTCAAGGTGGCTACCATGCTTGCGTTTATCTACTGTATGAAATCGAATTTTGAGCTAAAATTCAATTGTTTGTTCCGTGTATATTGATTAGGATACATTGTAAATGTATTTGTTCCCCTTCTGGTCTTCTATTATTGTACTGTCTTACATATCTAAGACTTTTCTTTTTCTTGACTTTTTCTTTGTAAATGCATGTCACTTTCTAACTTCATGTTATTCTTTTTCTATTTTCCCAGAATTTGTTGCCCTCAACAAATTCCTTCTTAAGGTCAGTAAATCTCTCTTTCTCTTTTGAGATCTTATGAAATTTTATAGTGAAAGAACTTGTGTTACGAGATGTACTCTTTCTCATGCAGGTCGTAAATGTATCTATATTTTAAGTCATCTGCTGAGTTATTTTGCATTATTTATAAAATTGCTATAGCTTTCTGTCAAGGTTCTTTCTTAGTTTCTTTTGTTTCAGCTGTATTTGATCTGTTTGTTAGCCAAATTGACTAGTTTTGGTGCTGAGAGAATAATCGTACTGCACAAGATCTGCTGATTAGATATGAAATAGGAGAAACTTGTGATGCTGAACAATTTTCATTGTGCCTCTTTGTTTCTGTTGTTTTTTAAACCCTAATTTGATCCCCTTTTTTTGCTATAAAACCTTAAGTTTTCTCAGAAAAAAAAATCATTGCCCAACATATTGTCTTAATCTTTTGTAAAATATTTCACCAATAGAATTAGGTCCACAACAGACCTGTTTTATTATTGACTATCATTACATAAACCACATATGCATTTCAATTAAAATGTCAGATAAAGCATACCTTTTGTATATAAGTATGAAAAAATGAAACAAAGTGTTAAACAATAACAGTGTTTTTGCCTCGGGTTTGAAAAATATGCTGTGTCTTTGTTAGAACCCCAGAAATCTGCAACTAACCAAGTTGTTGAGAAGAGAGAAGAAGATTGTCACAAGCAAGAAGAGGCTTGCGATTAGAGATTGATTTTCTCCTAATTGCAGGCCCTTATTTATTATCTTCCAAAACTAAAAAAGGAAATAAAGATTATTACAGATCTGCCCCTATCGCTAATACGGCAGACTAGATGAACAACACCAACTACTCCAAATAAACCCTATTAGTTACCTAAATCAGAAAGACCAGGTGGCATAAACTGAGTCAGAACTCCAACTGCCAAGGTGATATAGGGTCTTGTAACAGTGAGGTAAATTAGCTTCCCTACTAGGCTCTTGTAACTCCCCATCATCAACTCCAAACTTCTAGTGAGGATCCAATGGGATGTCCACTGGTTTTGAAATAAGCATTCCAGTGTCGGTACGAAAGCCCAATGCATATGTATGTTGGGATAGTCTAATCCCTTTCTTGCTGTGAATCACCTCAATCCAAAGAAAGTAGTGATGATCCTGAGGTCCTTGGTTTGAAAATGAGTCTGTAGTTGGGCCTTCACCTCTTCAATGCCAGCCTTGTCATTTCTAGAGATAATTATGTTGTCCACATACATATAATAACCGCTTGATCACCTTGATGGTAGACAAATATAGAGTGATTTGAATAACATTGATGAAATCCATCGGTGGTTACCTTACTACTGAACTTCTCAAACCATGCCTTTATTGATTGTTTGAGCCCGTAGATAGCTTTATGCAGTTTGCACACCTAGTTTCGATTCTCTCCCTGAGCAATGTACCCTGGAGAGGTTGCTTTGTGTACACCTTTTCATGAAGATCACCATATAGGAAAAACATCTTGTATATCTAATTGCATGAGTGCCAATCAAAATTAACTGCCAGAGATATAATGAGACAGATAAAATTCAATCTGGCCATAGGCGAGAAGGTCTCATAATAATCAACCCCATAAGTCTGAGTGTACCCATTGGCAACCAAATTGGCTTTGAGTCGCTTAACAGTGTTGTCAGAATGATACTTGATAGTGAACACCTAACGACAGTTAACACATCCTTATCAGGAGTTAGGTCAACTAAGGTCCACATTTGTCGAGAAGTTAAGGCATCCATTTCCATATCCATAGCAAATTTCCAATTAGGGTATTGGAGGGCCACGAAGTGGTGAGGAGGAATAGTAATAGTCGAAACATTAATGATAAGGTTAAACATAGTAGGGTAAATAATATATGGAAACAAAGTGATCAATCGGGTAAATGACATTAGAACGCAAGGTGCAAGAACGTTAACTTTTATGGAGAGCAATGGGTAAGTTATCCGGTGGCAAGGCAGCAAGAACTCTAATTGAGGAGGACAATGGGGTAGAGGGTGGAGGAGGACCAGCTGTAGTTGGACCAGTGTTGCACGTTGCTTGTTGCCGTTGATATACCTGTTGAGGAGGGGGGAGGGAATAAGAACAAGAGACGAGATGGGGGGAGGAGATTGGGAAAAGGATTGTCTTGAGGGCACTAGAGGGGACAAAATAAGAAGTCTCCTCATAGAAAGTCACATCGGCACTGACAAACTGTCGGCGGTGATAGGGTTATAGCACTGATAACCCTTATGAGTAGGAGAGTATCCTAAAAACACACACGTGGTTGACCGGGGAGAAAGTTTGTCAGTGATCAAATGATATAGGAAATGGGTATAAAGTGGGAAATACAGCTGAAAAAAGGAATTTATTTGAGAGCACAGTAGAGGGCATCCTATTAATTAGATCACAAGCAATCAAAACCCCATCACACCAATATTGTTTAGGGACATGCATTTCAAGAGTGACAAAATTGTCAGACTGAATTTGTTAGTAGGTAAGGAGAATTGAGTCTCATCCTTTAATAAGTACAACCATGTCCTGGGATAATCATTTACAAAAGTAAAAAAATATTGAAAATTGTGGCGGTTAGAGACATGACTAGGACCCCAAATATTAGAGTGTACTAAATCAAAGTATCAAAAAATGAACTACTACGGTTATCAGATCGAGTGGGGTAGGAAACATGGTGGTGTTTTCCTAACTCACACACTTCATAATTCAGCCTAGACAAAGATTTAAAAGAAGGAAATAATAGTTGTAAACGGGGAAGGGATAAGTGTTCTAGTCTACAATGCCATTGGAAAGTAGAGACTCTAGTCGAAATAGCAGCAACAGAACAAGCAGGAGCTGGAGCTGTGTAGTCCAGGTAGTACAAACTACAAAGTGTCCTCATACCCTCCACCAATTGTCCTCTTCATTTGAAGATCCTAAAAAATACAGGATGTAGGTGTAAATGCCACAAACACAGTTTAAGGACTTAGTTAGTTGACTGACATATAAAAGATTAAAATGGAAACTGGTCAATGTGTAAAACAGATGATAAAGTAAGAGAAGATGTGGGTGATATGTTACTAGTTCCTAAATTGGGTGAAAGTTCTGTTGGCTATAATGACAAATGAGGGACGCGTGGATGTGGAAAAGGAAATAAACAATAATGACTTACCTGTCAAATGAGCGGAAGCACCAGAGTCAATGATCCAAGGTGAGAATGTAGAGGTGAAGAAGGCAGGATGTAGGAGTAAAGGTTACAAACACAATTTAAGGACTTAGTTAGTTGATCAACTGATAAAAGATTAAATGGAAACTGGTTAACATGTAAAACAAATGATAAAGTAAGAGAAGATGTGGGTGATATGTTACTAGTTCCTAAAATTGGATGGAATTTCCGTTGACTATAATGACAGATGAGTGATGGTGGATGCGGATTGCGGAAGTAAACAGTAATGACATACTTGTCATATTAGTGGAAGCACCAGAATCAATGATCCAAGGTGTGGATGTAGAGGTGAAGAAGGCAGGAGTACCCATATGGGATAATGCAGCAGTGGATGTAGAAGCCACATGGGAAGTGGAAGTAGATGCCTTAAGGTTTTGTACACATCACATAAGCAGGCTTACATCATCACTTAGACTTTTGGATTAATCTCCTGAAGAGGTAGTGGCGGTAGTGTTGGTAGGATGAACCTTGCAGAATCACCATCAGACACCACATGATTGGTAATTGCTGAGCCCATTCTGGTTTACCATTCTTAGCCTAACAAGTATCCACCAAATGTCCAGATTTACCACAGAAAGTGTACTGACGGGAAGCTCGATCCTCCCCCTGACCCACGACCACAATCACGGACGGGAAGAAGTAAAGGTGGAACTACTGCCCCTAGAATTGGCTGATGGAGTGGGGGCAACAGAAGAAACAATGCGCTGGAGATGAGAAAAGACTTCAGTCAAAGTGGGAATGCTTTCCCCAACTTATAAATGGCTGAAGTTCAGGATCCAGTCTAGCAAGAAATTTGGAGGAAAAAAAACTCATTGCGTTGGGTTTTATGTCTCTCAATATTTGTAGTGATAGGCTGAAACATGTTCGATTCTTCCATCATTCCTTAAATGAACTATAACTATAATAGTCTTACAGAGATTTCCCGGTTTGTTGGAACTGGAAAAGCTTTTTATAAATTTATAGGGATCATAGTTATGACTCATATTTTTCTCTTGGAAATATGTTTCCTTCAAATCATCCCATATTCCCTTAGGAGTTGAAGGAAACATAACATTAGCCGCAATACTACTATTCCATAACCGATTCATAATGATTGCATTATCCTTGGACCAACTATCATAATCCTTGTCGTTAGTAGAGGGTGCAAAATTCTCAATAATTGATAATTTTCCTCTCGCCAGTATGTAAACACGGACAGCTTGGGCCCACAAAAGATAATTAGAAATACCCTGAAGTTTGATTGAGGTAATTTTAATATTCTGATGGTCCAAAGAAGGGGTAGTGAGAGGATTTGCTGAAGAGGTAGCAGTAATCTCAGTAGCCATAGCGCTAAATTCCAGAAGCAGCAACTATAAGCAATGCAAAGGAGTAATCTTATCACAGGGCAGCAACCAAACCGGAAAAAAATCCTAATTGGCAGAAGAAAGATAAGAAGTTGGAGTGGATTCTGATTATTAGGCCCATTCAAAAAAAAAAAATCCCTACAATATGTAGCACACACAACCCAAAAAAAGAAAAAGAAAAAAAAAGCTGAAGGCAGCGAGGATACAATACGACTCCCCAAAAAAAAAAACAGGAACAATAAATCGTACCAACATGGAGCAGCAGCAGTTCAGACTTCAGAGCACCACAAAGAGCCAAACATGTATTTCTCACATTGTATAGTGAAGAATAAAGAGCACATTAGCCCAGGATTTTCACAATAGGAAGATTGAACCTCAAACCAGATCCAGAAATTGCGTAGAAACTATCACAGGAAGAGAGTTCGATCAGGAAAAAACCAATGTGGTATCAACTTGATGCTGGAGTAATACCGCATCACTTTAGGTCCTTCTGAGTTGTTGAAGAAGGAACAAAGTTACATACTTGCAGCAGCAGGTGGCTGCACAGCAGAAATGGGAGCTCCAAGTCATGAAATCAGCAGAGAGGAAGTGGAACAACTTGCGTCAGTTGCAGTGGCTCTGATGCCATGTTAGAACCCCAGAAATTTGCAACTAACCAAGTTGTTGAGAAGAGAGAAGAAAAAGGCTTGCAATTAGAGATTGATTTTTCTCCTAATCACAGGCCTTATTTATTATCTTCTGAAGTTTAAAAAGTAATAAAGATTATTACAGATCTGCCCCTACCACTAGTATGGCAGACTAACAACACCGACTGCTCCACCAACTACTGCAAATAAACCCTATTAGTTACCTATATCAAAAAAGACCAAAATACCCATGCTACTTGATCTTTAACAGTCTTCAAGGCAATGCCTTGACTACAATAGCTGGCAGGCATGCTCAAGCCATAAAGATTACAGGGAGGCCTTAATTAATTAAGGGAATAAAGGTTTTGAAGCTTTATAGATGAAGATATCGAATGTCTTGGTGCAATTGGGAGATCACTGGACCTCTCTCAAGAAGTCAAGATAAACTCAAGAATCTAATCAATAATCTTCCAGTCCCCGATTCTATTATGTACGATCTTGTCTAGGAGTATTGTAATATAAGTAAGCAAAATCCCCACAGTTCCCCCTACTATGACTATTCCCATGCACATGCAATCCTAACTAGTACAGACATGTAGGCTTCCAAGCTATACCAATTTAGACTCACTCTAATTTCACATACCTAGATCACACTCGGAAGGCACATCTAAACATTAACATCTCCTAACTATTGCCCTTTTATTCCGGAATAATCTTTTTAGGAGGGACAATTCTACATATTTCTGCCAAATCCTTCTATTATTAAGTACGGCTGGTACCATTTCAACCTCCTGCCAAGAGGCCAAGGTAGCTTGCTAACTCTCCTTAGAGAGTTCTAAGGTGCATGAATTGCCATAGCATGCATATTGTTTTTCATGGATTGTCTCGTTCCAGCCTTTGTAGAAAAAAGTTGTCCTCAGATTCATAATGAAAGCTCGAACCAATAAAATTTAAATAATCCCCACATGGATTCCAGTTCTTCAAAGGGAACATTCTAATTGACAAAGTAGGTGTGGTATGCTCACAGTTGGAATAACTTATGGTAGGGACTTGAATCACCTTGGAAGAAGTTGTGCTTGATTTGCATTGCTATGGATTCTTCATCTTCTTCTTTGTCATTGTATTCCTCATTGTCGTCATCATCATCATCATCATCATCTTCTTCTTCTTCTTCTTCTTCTTTCTGGCAGCTCTGTTATGGTGGTAGCGTTTGGGGGCAGCAAGGAGTTGAATTTGTCTTAGAAGGCTTGCAATTTTTTTTCTCATGATTTTATCTAACAGAGCTAAAATTTTTGTTTGAAGATAACCTATCTTTTGGCATTTTCCTTCACAATGTTTGAGCAAATGTCTTAGCTCTGATGCTGTTTGTTATGCAAGCCAATTTAAAATAAATAAAATAAGGAAAAAAAGAAGAAGAGAGAAATAATAGCAAGAGAAAATAGGAAGTGAGAGAGAATAATAGATAGTGATGTAGTTTCAAAATGACTGAGGGCCAATAACAGGATCTTGAACAGAAGTGTAAAACCAGCTCGAATTTGGTAGTCCAAACAGAATTTGGATGTTAGGGTTCTCTGAATAAATGGGGTTTTGGTTTTGGTTTTCACTAGTAATGGTGAAGGTTTTAAAGTTTGCTTGTGGGATAGGATAATTGGGATTTATGTCAATTGGAGTCGGGATTTTATACAAATCTAATTGGGATGAGATGGTTAGCGTATTGACTGATTTTTGTGTTTGGAATAATGTAATAAGGGGTTTATTCTTTTTTTATTACTTTATTTTATTTCTCAAGATGTTTGTAAGAAGAGTAGAGTTTTAGTTTTGTGGGTTAACCAAGCACATAGGCTGTGGTGATTGGGTTGAGGTTAAAATTTTATCAAATGCAGGCTATAGTATATGGAAGTTGTGATTAAAATTTGGTATGATCCCAATAGGTAGATTGACCAAGATCTAAGAAGGAAGTTAGGATTTCTTGACGGACAAGGATTGGGAATTAGTAACAGAAAGCTGGTTTTCTATCCTCAGAAAAAAGGGCTTCCATAGCTTGTCAAATTACTTCTTTTTAACATTCCAATTCTTTCAAGCACATTTTTGTGTCCTAATTTTTTCAATCGAAACCACACATTGTTGCTATTGGTCATTATCGTTCTTATTTTTAGGTACAATATAATCTTCTTTTGGACTAATTGAGTCACTAAAGAGTAGTTACCTGTTTACATTAAAAAAAGTGTGCACATTTCCCTAATATATATATATATATATATATTCTACCAGTTCCCTGAATATATATATATACACACCATTTCTTTCTACCAGTTCTAATAGGACCATATCCATCCCAATAAGCTATTAAGTGGGCTGGTTTGGGTTTTGGGACAGTTCTGGTCCACAGTTGACACCCCTATGGGATAAATATTGTGTGTGTGTGTGTGTGAGGGCATAGCTCAAAAACTTGCTCTCGCCAGGGATCTCACCCCTTCAAAAAACCAAGATCTCGATCAAGTTGGTGAGATCTCGGTGGAGCTATGGTCTTTTTTTTGGGGTCAACTCGATGGCCCAACTTGATGGGTTTTAGGGTCCAAGTTGGGCTCAAACTTGGTAGTTCGCCTAATTATGGCCTTTTAAACACATCGGTGGTGTTGGATTTGTGAGAAAACAATCCTAAATATGAGTTCTAAATCGACCTTAGTGTGAAGCTGAAATGCTGCAGGATTGGGGAATGTAAGGCTATACAACATGTAATATAGAACCTTTAAGGCATATAAATGAAAAGCAAGTGTATCAAATACATAAAAAAACTTAAATGTCATTTGAATTCCATATGAGTATCACAAACATGACTCTCGAGAATAGAATGATAAAATTATACAACCATTAGGATTTCTATATAAGTCATAAGTTCATAAGACAAGCATAGAATGATTGATCTTCCTTTGGTATTGTAGATGTGCTAAGCGTAGTTGCAGGTAAAAATCGAGCTGGAATCCGCAAAAAATAGGCAAAAATTGAGAGTTTCAGAGAGATCTGGTGAGATAGGCGAGATCTTGAGTGATTTGCGTGAATCTTGGCCTTTATCTTGTCTTGCCCTTCATCTCGTCTTGCCATTTGAAAAAAGCGAGATATCTCGCAAGATCATGGTTATGAGAGGGGGTGTTTTAAAATGGTAGGACTTCAGCATCGTAGGTCTTCTCTTTGCACCCTGCTGAAGGGTGCTGCAACAGATTGGCTGGAAGGAAGCACCATGGTAAAACAAGAGTGCCAAATACATAACAAGCGTAATTTCAGAAAGTGAAGGTAGTCAAAACAAGATGTTTAGGAAACATTAGGAAACCCAGGTGTGGTTCTCTGACTTTAGGTATCTTAAGTTATCCAATTGTTTTGTCATTTCTATTGGGTTTTGCATTACAGTCCATGCATCAAGTATTTCCTTCTTTCCATGTACCAGCGATCCTATGTCGAATTTGAGTGAAGAAATGGAATTTAAAATGCGCCACCTTATAAGATTAGAGAGCTGTAATTGGATGATCTAGTCGGTGCTTTAATGGGGCCCAGAATAATGACGGAGAGTTGCAGGGTTAGAGAGAGAAAATCTCATACAAAGATTAAAAAAAAGTGGGGGTGGGGGTTGAAGAGTTTGCAAGCACACAAGCTTTAGCTTCAGTTAATTCTTTTCTGTTCCATAATACATTGATTACAGGCACATAAATATTCATATGAAATATACTTCATCAAGAAACAAATATGCTAGGATTTTTACTTATCCTACCAAACTTCTACCCAACTTAAAAATCTGTGTACATAATCATCCCGATATGTAAATAATTAAGTCTCTGATGCAAAACAGCATCCCTTTCTTTGATTCCTCCTTGCTGGCTTTGGGGCTCACCAGATTTAGAGAATACTCTCCTACTTCTATCTCATGTTATTGTAGCTTCACTATTTACTTAGTGCAGTGTGAAGTGTTTATCAAGAGTGTTCCCTTCCTGGTTGGTCCAAGATGGCAAGGCTGCACTGCATCATTCCGTCTCAAGTCATGCTGCATCAGAGTGCTTAACAATTTCCAACCTTGTAACTGCAGATAGACTTCTATGGATCTGAGTAGTTATTTTTGAAGTTGCTTTATGGTTCCTAGATCCTATTGTAGGTAGTGATTTTGGGTTGGCCTTCATTCCAGAAATCCGTATTCCTCCACAGAGACCATTGGAAGGAGGATCTATGGTGCTTTTCCTCTATGCACGTGTTTGCACATGGTTGTGTTCCACTATGTTACTTTGTGCTCTGATTCATGACATATGTAGAATGATATTCTATTATTAGGCTATTTAGTGATGTTTTTTTTAGCTTTTTGGTACCACTTCGTGTGTAAAGATAAAATAAAATAAATTTAACAACAAGGTGATTTAAAAATTCAGAAAGGAAAAAATTAATGAAAGTAGATTTATCCTTTATTTTCCTTTGTAAATTAATTCTTGTTTCTTTTTATACTTTTTTCAGGTTCAACAAGCTTTTTCTGACCTAGAAAGGTGATTCCAGTCATTGCTTTACCTTAAGTTTTATCATCACGTGGCAGCTGGTGCCGTGTTATGTTGCTGCGGTTGTTTTTGTTTTTGATTGCTGCTCCACTCTTGTACTCATTAAGAAGAAATAAAAAACTATACTCCTTCCTGGGATAGATTTGATACTGTTTATCCTTTTTTAGTAGTTCTCGTCTTATGATCTCTTTTGAAGCCCTTGAAGTTGAAGTTCAAATGAGGAGCAAACCTGTTTTTTTTTGGGATGATTAGTTTTTCACTTTCAATAATTCAGTACATCTATGTACTTGTTCAAGACAGAGAACTTGTTGCTGTCAGAAGATGACCAGTCTGCGTTGAGGCTTTCTCAATCTACTATTTCGAGTCTGGAGTCACTCATGTCTGCCTTTCTTTGGAAGGGCAATTAACTTTCTCCACCTCATTGTCAGTTTGGCTTCAGTATGCTTTCCTTAAGAGGGGGGCACTATGGCTTGAGAAGAATCAAAGACATCAATAATTCTAGTATTCTCAAGTTGATTTGGAATTCACAACAAAGGGGAAGAGTATTTTGATAGGTTAGCGTTAGAGAATATTCCAGAGATCCCAAGGTATCTGGGGTTGTATGGGCACTGGCTAATGCCAGCTTAAGATCCCTTGAGATCTCTCCTTAACCCTTAGGGCTTCTCCTTGTGTCTTTTATGTATTTCATTTTTTGGGTGCTTCTATAGCCTGTATAAGGCTGCCTTGTATCTATCTAAATGCAATACAATACAGCCTCTCTTCTGGCTACTTCTTCTCTTCTTCTATTCCTTTCTTCCTCTTCCTACTTATAATTTCTACCTTTCATTGACATGGTATTGGAGCCCTCTCGATACTGGTTAATCCCTAAACTTTCTTGTTTTTCCAGCCTTCTTTTCATTCCCTTTCTTCTTCTGGTCAAACCGAGGTTCCCATCTAGCTATTCACTAGGTACGACTTCAGCAAAGGGGTGACTCTTATCCCCGAACCCTTTCTATGACTTGGTGGTGGGTGCACATTAATGTAAATCTGCTATCAACAATTAAAGTTTTTGTTTGTTTGTTTGTTTGTTTGTGTGTGTGTGTGTGTGGGGGGGGTGATTGTTCACAAAGTATTTGATGATGCCGATTGATGGATGATGTTACGGGTCTCAGAAGGAGATTGATTTTTGGTGGTTGCTTGAGTTGTTAGTAGTTCCGGCTGTTTTTGGTGACTGGTACTTTCCAGATCTAATTTTGATTTTTATGGTAACGTTTCTGAGCACATCTTGAGTTATTATTTCCTTTTTGACATAATGGATGATGAAGGTGATCTCACAATATCACCATGGCCTTCCCAAGAAGCCACGACTTGACTTGCTCCAAACTTAGATTATTCTTATTCTATTCAACTTCCTGATTACAAAGCAAGGATGCTTTAATTTATAGCCTCAAATAAGAAACCATAAAAGGCTCAAAGTGGGAAAACCAATTAAAACTCTTACTAGTTGACCAATTCTGACTCTAACTACTATTTGACAAAGACTTTAAATTGCACAAGAAACCTTCATAACTTACTCTAGAGGATTCTAATCCAAATTCTAAGAGTAGATATGGAGTCCTAATAAAGAGGAGAATCAAAGTAGACTCAAATTATGGGATCCCAACATAACTGAAATCTCACCTAGACTAGGACTCTATAATAACTTTCAAAATACTAAACCAAATAATAAAACAAAAATAGATGTAGGGTCTAGACAGCAAATTGGACTCAGTGGGACCTAGACCTAAGCCACCTGAAAAAAAAATCAAAATATCCCTGGTCTGAATTGTGGTCTTAGGGTTTGGGGAATCAACCCTAGGCCCTATGGAAACCTTTTCTCCCTTTTGAAAGCATTTATCTCTGATGAATGTGGAGTCTTCTTTAGAGCTATATACTTCCCTGGAGTTTGACTTACTGTACTCTGGATGGACTTCTTGGCAATTTCCATTAGTTTAAGCCATCAAGATTGGTTCACTTTGGTTTGTCATTCTGGTTGGTCCTTTTGGGCTTGCCTCTTTTTAGCTTCGCGTAGTAGGCTCAGTGGTAGTAGCATTATCTTTTAGCCCCTATGTTCAAAGAGACCCTTGTTCTCCCTACAAGTGATAGTGACATTGTAGTCAAATAGCCAAGGTCTTCCAAGAATGATATTTGTACAATTTCATGGGTACAACATCACACCAAATTTTGTCTAAATAGGAGTGTAGAGTCACTGGAGCTAGACACCTGCATGTTACCTCAAGTCTGGCACTGTTGAGGAGACTTTATATGGTTGAGGGTGCTTCTCTAGCTTGACCCTGGCCTTTTCACAACTTTCAGACACCACATTGACGCTGCTGCCACTGTTGACAATAGTCTGTGCAAGGAGTGCTGCTCCGAGTTTGGTGTGGAAGATGCTACTTGTTCAATCTTCACCTTTAGTGTCTGCAACTAAATCCTTTGACATGACATTTTGGTGGGCCTCTGGATTAATGCAATCATCCTGGTACTCTTCTTCTAGTTCAAGCTCAAGTAGAGGGAAGACTACTTCTTCATCAAGACTTTGCTGGGTGGTATCAAAGATTGCAAAGTCCTCTTCTCTTAGGGCACTCTTTGCATAGTGTCCCCTCTCATGGCATAAACATTCTCCTGGATTGTCGCTGAACACTGGACCTCTATTTTACGCTCTCATGGGATTGGACACCTTCACAGAGATAACATTTAGGTGGGTCTCTGGATTAATGCAACCCTCCTAGTACTCTTCTTCTAGTTCAAGCTCAAGTGGAGGGCAAACTACTTCATTAGGACTTTGTTGGTTGGTATCAAGGATTCCAAAGTCCTCTTCTCTTGAGGCACTCTTTGGCAAAGTGTCCCCTCTTATGGCAGCAGAAGCATTCTCCTGGATTGTCGCCAAACATTGGAACTTTATTTTCGGCTCTAATAGGATTCAACACCTTTGGAGGAACTGCAATGGATGGAGTGTGAAGTTTTGGTGGTGGTGGGGTCCCTTTTGAAATCCTGATTGGATTGCTTCTTCTAAGCAAGGAGATTCTCTGAACATAGGGCCTTGTCGAATAAGTCTCTAAGGTCTTGCATGTCTGTCATTCCCAGGGCCCACCTGTATGTCACTCCGCATCAGCGGCTTTTTGTTTCTTGGGTCTAGATGGTTAAATGCCCCGTTTAACCTAGTTTTTGATTTCCTATCAACCCCACAATGAATGTTAAAAACTTAATGGCGCCCATTTGAGGTCTTGAATTGAATGAGAATGGGGTTGGACATCAAGACTAGGGACCTTAATGTTATAGAAGATATGCATAGAATGAAATGAAATGTCTTGTAGGAGGGGTGCCAGTAAGAAAGAGGGTAGATTGACAGTCAATAGTGGGAACAAGAAAGGGTAAACAAGGTGAGGTTTGGTAAGTAGTATGTATTAACTTATGTTGGTGCTTGGCGTGTTGTTTGTAATGTTCTTATATGTTTAATGAGCATGTTGGAATGAGATTGTTAAATGTGATCTATCTTCTTAGTCTAGAATGGTTATACCTTATGTATGTCCTTTGATATTGAATGGAATGTCATCATGCCTTGGTATAAATTAGGATCATTCATCCATGTTCAATTGCTTCTTCAGGAACCATGTTAAGTGATCCTTAGGATCATTCATCCATGTTCAATTGCTTCTCCAGGAACCATGTTAAGTGATCCTTGTTGGTTATCCCTTGCATTTAAAAGAGGATGATTCATAAATGAAAACTGAAACTGAAAATGTCAAATGATAAAAACTGAAAATGAGTAAAAAGTCATTGTGCCGCGAGCCCAGCTTCTGTAAGTCTTGGTACTTAGTATACCCAAATGAGAAGGCGTGAAGCAAGACTAGAAAGTGGAAAGATATAATCTAGGCTGATGATACCTATGAGGGATTGTTGGCCTTGTGCCAAGAGACTAAACTTGGGAACTCAATATGGGAACCCTCAAGATTGAGATTGAGATTGATGCCACTTGTGTGGTTTAGATTGAGGTATCCTCTCTACTGGTGAAGCTTAGGTCTAAGGCTTAGGGAGGAATGAAAGTAAATGAATTGAAAAGAAAAACTGTTATGACAAGAGACTTGAATTGAAGTTTTTACTTTAAAGAAAAATGGATTGAGTTGCTTGCATAATTGTGCATGTTGCTTGTTGGGCTTGTGAAGCTCATTATTTTTAATGTCAACAAATGCCCAAGTCCTGGATAAAGGCCATGGGGTTGTGTTGAAGGTGATGGTCTCTTGTTTAGTCCAGTAAAATTTGAAGCTTATTTTTTACGTATATATTTATATCTAGTTCTAAAGGAAGTACAAGGATAGTCATAATTAAAGCTTGGACTTTAGCAATTCTATATATATATATATATAGTGAAAGAGTAGGACATGTGCCATCATTTAAGGTCAATTGCTACATGCCCTCGTAGGGTTCCACTGATGTGGGCCCCACTTGGCCTTGGAAACTGGGTTCGTGACATTGAAAAGTATGTGGATAGTTTTAATTTAATCTGAGATCTTTGCACTTTTGTATATAGTGTGAATGAGTAGGACATGTGACATCAATTAACAACAACAACAACAACAACAACAACAATAAGCCTTGTCCCAACTAAATGGGGTCGGCTACATGGATTCTTGCCCTCCAATCAGTTCTGTTCGAGGCCATGCTAGATACAAGGCCTAAGCTATACATATCCTTTCTCACCACTTCTCCTAAGGTTATCTTAGGTCTACCCTTAGCTCTTCTAGTTCCTTTAATATGGATGATATCACTTCTCCGAACAGGAGCATTTATAGGTCTCCGTTGAACGTGTTCGTGCCACCCCAAACGACTTTCTCTAAGCTTATCACTTATGGGAGCAACTCCCAGAACAACTTTAATATGATCGTTTCTTATCTTATCCATCCTAGTTTTGCCACTCATCCATCTTAGCATCCTCATTTCTGCTACACTAAGTTTATCTATATGATTCTTTTTAACAGCCCAACACTCTGCACCGTACATCATAGCTGGTCGAACAACGGTCCTATAAAATTTTTCTTTAAGCTTTAATGGAATACGCCGATCACATAAGACCCCGGATGCACCTCTCCACTTCATCCACCCTATTTTAATTCTTTGGGAAACCTCATCCTCTAAATCACCTCTTTTACTTATGATTGAACCTAGGTACCTAAAACAATCACTCTGAGGAATCTCTTTATCGTCAAGTATCACCACCTCATCATCTGCCCGATCATGACTAAAGTTACAAACTAAATATTCTGTCTTCGATCTACTAAGTTTAAAGCCTTTTGATTCCAAAGCTACTCTCCATGATTCTAATTTGGTATTAATCCCCACTTGGGTCTCATCAATCAACACAATATCATCCGCAAAAAGCATACACCAGGGGACCTCATCTTGAATGTCTTTGGTTAATTCATCCATTACCAGTGCAAATAGATATGGGCTTAAAGTTGACCCTTGATGTAGCCCAACTGTTATCGGGAATTCATTACTTTGTCCCCCCACTGTTCTAACACTAGTCACCGAACCATCATACATATCCTTAACTATATCTACATATTTACTTGCAACACTTCTTTTCTCTAGTACTTGCCAAATTAACGCTCTAGGGACTCTATCATAAGCTTTTTCTAGGTCAATAAATACCATATGAAGGTCTTTCCTACATTCTCTATACCTTTCCATAAGTCTCCTAATTAAGTAAATAGCCTCCGTTGTAGATCTTCCTCGGTATAAACCCAAATTGGTTCTCCGTAACTGTAGTTAAGTATCTCAAACGGGTTTCAATTATTTTCTCCCATAATTTCATTGTATGACTCATCAATTGAATGCCTTTATAGTTATTACAACTTTGAATATCTCCTTTATTTTTGTAAATTGGAACCACAACACTTCTCCTCCAATCATCTGGCATTTTCCCTGTGCTCATATTCTTATTAAACAACTTAGTCAACCAAACTAGTCCATGGGTTCCTAAGCTCTTCCATACTTCAATTGGGATTTCATCAGGACCTTGTGTCTTGCCGGGTTTCATCCTCCTTAAAGCTTCTTTTACTTTGGACTTCGAAATTCTACGTATATAAGTTCGGACACTGGTGCCTTGGTGAAAAGTGTAATCGTCCGAAACATAAGTGCTTGAAGAATGCTCATTTAGTAAACTATAGAAATAGGTTTCCCATCTTTTCTTAATATCCTCCTCACAAACTAATACTTTACCATCTCCATTTTTAATACATCTAACATGGTCAAGATCTCTACTCTTCCTATCCCTCATCTTAGCTATCTTATAAATAGATTTCCCCCCTTCCTTTGTGCCCAACTTATTATATAACTCTTCATACTTCCTTTCCCTTGCTTTTCCCGCAATTTTCTTAGCTTCATTTCTATCCAACCTATACCTTTGAAGATCCTCAACATCCTTAGTTCTTTGCCATGTCTTAAAACTAGCTTTTTTATTCCTAATGGCAGCTTGAACCTCACTATCCCACCTCCACGTCTCTCTATAAGAATGGATCTTTCCTTTTGATTCACCTAGAACATCTTTAGCCACCTTCTTAATACACATAGCCATCTCATTCCACATTGCATTGGTATCCCCTTTAAAATTCCATTTTCCTTGTTTGACTACTTCATTAACGAAGGATTTAGAGTACTCTCCTTTCAAATTCCACCATCTTATTCTGGGATAGTTTACCTTGGACCTTTTATGTGTTCTTGGGACTAAGCACATATCCAAGACCACAAGTCTATGTTGTGCAGTTAAGCTTTCCCTCGGTATCACCTTGCAATCCTTGCACAACAATCTATCAGTCCTTCTAGTTAGGAAGAAATCTATTTGGCTTCTATGCTGTCCACTTTTGAAAGTAATTAAATGTTCATCTCTCTTTTTGAAGTAAGTATTTATAATAGATAGATAAAAAGCAATAGCAAAATCCAAAATTTAAATCCCCTCCTCATTCCTTTCTCCAAAACCATATCCTCCATGAACACTCTCATATCCTCTTTGATCTTTTCCAATATGTCCATTTAAATCACCTCCTATGATAATCTTTTCTCCTTGACGAATTCCTTGCATTAATCCATCCATATTTTCCCAAAATTCTAGCTTTAGACTTTCATCTAGTCCTACTTGAGGTGCATATGCACAAATTATATTTACGAACTCTTTCTCCATTACAAGCTTGATAGCAATAATCCTATCCCCCACTCTTTTAACATCCACCACATCATTTTTTAAATCTTTATCCACTATTATACCCACTCCATTTTTATTTGTTTTATCCCCAGTATACCAAAGTTTAAAATCATCCAAATCTTTGGCTTTTTTACCCCTCCATCTAGTCTCTTGAATGCAAGCTACATTAATCCTTCTTCTCCTCATAACATCTATCAATTCTAAGCTCTTACCAGTTAGAGATCCTATGTTCCAAGATGCCAATCTAATCCTATGCATATGGACTAGCTTCTTTACCCGCACTCGTTCACGGCCCCTTGCCTACTTATCACCGCATCCGGGTGCCGATGTGATGCGTCGCTTACAAGGGACGCCCTAACTAACCCTTGCTTACTTATTACTACACCCGGGCCATAGTGTAGCGCGTCGCTTCTTTTGTCGGGGAACGCCCTAGCATAACTTTTATCATATAAGGTCGAATCCATGAAAAAATGTTTGGCTAGATTTTTTTCCGGTGCCGGCTGCCGACTTGATGCACCAACCCTCCTCCTTTACCCGGGCTTGGGACCGGCATCAGTCAAGGTGTTTTAAATTCCTCCTTTCCACCCATGTTTCCAGATGGTATGGTTAATACTCTGACAAGTAAGGTCAACTGCCATGTGTCCTACTAGGTTTCTGGTGATGTGGGCCCCACCTGGCCTTAGAAACTGAGGTCATGACAGAATAGGACTCCTTTTATGAGTCAAACAAGAAATTTTAGAAGTCTATATATATGTACTACATCCTTCATCAAGTAGAGATGATTTGAGTAATGACTATGTTTATTAGAGTTTTGGTGCTATTGACTGTTGAGCAAGGCATATGGGATTGGCATCTCAAGCTAATTTCTTCCTTGTTCGTTCTTCTTCCTTGAAGGAAGATTGATTCATCTCTCATCTTTCTCCCCTCGTTCTGTCTGTCTGAATGCTTCCCATTAACAATGCATTACCCGCCCTTTCTGGCCATCAGAAAACCTTGACTCCTTCATCCCATTTTCTTCTTCCCAAAAACCCGGAAATTTTAACCCTAACTTGCTGCCAATTCAATTTCAGCACACTTTCCACCATTTAAACAGAATGCAACCTTCATTGATAGAATTCCCTACGTAAAACCTTACCATGTAACCAATGAAAAGCTAAGAATAGGAGTAGCTTAGCCCTTTTAACACCCAAAACAGAAAATAAAACAGAGAAATTCGAATGGAGGGATCAGCAGCAGGCTTATAACAGCAACTTGGTGAAAGGATGATCTTGTTTGTTGGCCTTCTTCAATCAACAGAAGCAGAAGCAAGGCTCCAAAATAGATTTGTTTTGAACAAGGGAAGAAGATAATGGTCGGAGGGATCAGCAGCAGGCTTATAACAGCAACTTGGTGAAGGGTTGATCTCTGTTTGTTGGCCTTCTTCAATCAACAGCAGCAGAAGCAAGGCTCCAAAATAGATTTGTTTTGAACGAGGGAAGAAGATAATGGTCGATGGATTTAGCTCTCAACAGCAAGGCTCATTCAGCCGTAGATTTAGCATTCGATGGCAAGGTGTCCCAGATTCTAGGTGTTTAGCTCTCACTGCAAGGCCTTACCCTTCTTATCAATCATGCAAGAAACAAGAGAGTAAGTTCAAATCAGAGCCTTATTAACCAATTCATTAAAATCTGGTGGACTGAGTAAAGCCTTACATATTTATAGAGAAAAGATTTGCTAAAAAAAAATTAGGAACTCCTAGTACCATGGTTGTCAAGGCGGCAAGGTGATCAAAGCGATTGGGGCTCCACCGAGGCAGTTAGGCGACAATAAGGCAACCAAAACAGTTGGGTAAAAAAATTTCAATACAACTACTTTCCATAATAAGCTAAACAAGTATTCAATAGTCACATTCATCCAAAAAAAAGCATTCAAGAATCATAATTATAAAAAATTATTCAAAAAAAGAACACAAACATAAGTTCATCTCATCAAACCATGGTTGTCAAAGCATTTGCCTAGGCATTTTGTGACTCATTGATTCTTGATGTGGAGTATGGCTTATGCTTCACATTCTATTGCCGACAGGCACGGGGTTCTATGTCACTTTGGGCCTTGGAGTTTCTTTGCAGATTGGGCGTAAATTAAGCGGTTCAAAACAAAGCGGTTGAAAATCGCTTTGCCGCCTAGGCAGACGCTTTGGCAATAATAAAAAAAGGGCTTACCCAGTGCCCAAGCTCTCACATTGTGGGGTCTGGGGAAGGGACTTTCTAGGCAGCCTTACCCCTGCTTTTTTTTTTGCAGAGAGGCTGATTCAAACCCGCGACCTCCAGCGCACAATGGAGAGACTCCACCATTGCTTTGACAATAATACCTAGTACTAAAACAGACTAGGCTTTGCTGACTTATTTAGCTAATATTCTCAGCAGTAACATGTGAGAAAGTGACAAAAATTAAGATTAAACTACTAGGCTTTTTTATTCAGCCACATGCATGAATAACTAAAATATGAACAAACTTTTAGCAATTGAGATTGATGTAAAAATAAGTCAAATAAGATCTTCAGTCTTCTAAAAGATCTCTTCATATGATCTGGTCTTGGGCCCCTGAGATCTTGCAGGATTCTTCACATAAAGGCAAGATAAGGGCTGTAAAAGTGTTCAGATGAACAGTGTTTTGACCTCATTTTGGCCCTTGTAGAAGGTCTTCTGGTGTGGTTTGATTTGGTCCTGTTGGTCTAAGTGAAGCTGGTTTGGTCTGTCTAGATTCTATATGTAGTAATCCTTTGTCCTACTAAACTTAACCCTAATATGACCTACCTGATGTTATCTGTTGATAGCAGATCCTGGTTATCGGATCTGGTTGCATCCTTTCCAATATAGTATTAATCACTGGTAGAGATACATTAGTGCTGATATATGATTAGTAAATTTATTGTTTTTTATATATTTAATACCAGAAGGTCTGCTGATGTTTTTATTGCTGTAAATATTACTGAAGCCGTGCTTGAACTTTGATTTCAAATGTTTAATGTACCCCAAACATTGATTTTGGTCCTTGAAGAACCTAGGGAGATTAGAAACCAATCTTATTCATGTTCACGTCTCTATCTTTATGTTGTTATTTCTGTTCTTCTTTTCAGGGGTCGTGGGTTTCTTCTTACTGATGATGTTTATGACGTAAGTTCTGATGCATTTTATTTTCCCTTATTAGGCTGAGTAAAATAATTTGGTTATGGCAATCTTTGAGCTGGTTTTCTTTTAATAAAAACAATATATTGGATCATGCTCCATACATTTTCCCGACACATTGTCTCATCTTATGATTCTTGTTATAGTCAGCAAGGAAACTCATTGCAGGTGAAGCTACTTCACCATTGGTTCATACTAGTTTCTGGCTCCACATCTTGGAGATTCTGAAGTTTATCTTTGTAATTGAGGACAAACATTGTCAAAATGACTTTGGGGCTTTGCCCATTCTGAAGTTCTCTATTATGTACATTTACCTGAGGTTAGCCTAGTTTGGTCCACCAATTGCAAACCTGCTTTCTGTGTAAAACCCCCCTTTCCTGGATTTCTGAATGCTGCAACAAACTTGAATAACATCTTCTTTGTGCAGAATCCCAGGAAATATAATTATACTGACCATCTTACACATTTTAATGGAACCTGTCTCCTCCTTGGAAATGTTTGTTGTTTCCTGTCTAATCAAATGCATTAGCAAATGCAAATTTGATTGTTGTCCTCAAGTTCTTTCCCTGTGAGAAAATGGGGATTCACAGATAAGTTCTTAGGTTGCACAGGTAGTATCTCATAAACTTTTGGCCCCCCCCCCCCCCCCCCCCCCCCCCCCCCCCCCCCCCCCCCCCCCCCCCCCCCCCCCCCCCCCCCCCCCCCCCCCCCCCCCCCCCCTAAGTTGAAACTTACATTATATAATGAATATTGCATCCTGGTCACATAAGAAATCTGTTGGATGGTATGCTTCTCTTTTCCTTTTAATGGATGGTTTTATTTGTTCTGTCTGTGAGTAGATCCACTCAAAATTGTAGCTGGTTGGGTTGGTCTTACCGGAAAGCCCTTCAAGGGTCTGATTTAATCCAAAGAGTTTGCATCTTCTATGCTGAATGATGTTGCCACTTTCTAGGTGATGGTTGGTTCATCACTGTCAACCTTGTAATAACCAAACCTCTAATTCTCGATGGAATTAAAGCCCATACTAATCTCAGCTAATGTGTCTTCTCTTTATCTACTCAGAATCAAATTCTCATCTTATACTTCTAGCACGTTGGTCAAGCACTTGTATCTGAATGCTTGGTCATGGGTTCAAACCCTGGAAAAAGCCTCTTTAGAAACAAGTTTAAGACTGAGGGCTGCTGCAACAGGACCATGGCCAAGCAGGGTTGTTCAAAACTCAATTCCAGCCTTGATTGCTCTCAACCAAGCCCATCTTGCTCTAACCTTGACTCAGGGCCTAAAATCTTGTCCCTAGCTCTGATCCTTGACAAGCCAAGCCAAGCGCATTCCTGCCCTGATGTCCTTGATTGGGCCAGGTCGGCATAGGTTGACCTTGTCTCTGCCCCCCATTTGGCCCTGGCCCTGCCCCTGCCCCTGCCCCTATCCCTGGCCCTGATGTTAGGGTAATAAATTTAATTTAAGTAATGTCTCAACTAAATTGGAAACGAGATGGACAATGGAACTACCAAATCCAAACTGTTATTATCTTTTATGTAAAAATCAAAGAAAAAAAGTAAAACTTCCAAGCTATTGCTATTGTTCATGTGTTAAATCTGATATAGTAATATCTCAACTAGATTCACGACTAAAAAGTAGAGCTTCCATGATCTCCTATTATCAAATCTAAATCATCTGATATAAAAATATAATAAACATACACTATTTGATGTAACTAGCCCAAGAAGAGCCAAAAAGGGTCCCAAGCCACTCGAGAATGAAAGCAAGTCCAGGGAGCCGAACCAGCATAGGGGCAATTTGGTCATTGGCCACCCCCTGGATGAGTCCAATTACTTTTGTGGAGTTAATTTCTGTTTTTATTTTGTTATTTGGAGTCCCATTTTAGAAGGTATTTGAGAGTTTCAATTTGAGTGGAAGTTAGTTGTGATAAGATTCCTTATCCAACAGGGAACTTATCTTTTAGAGTTTGTTTTTGTTTGGAAGTAATTAGTTATTTGAGTCCTTATTTAGAAAGTAATTGGTTTCTTAGAAGAGTCAAGTAGGAGTCTAGTCCTCTCTATAAATACAAATCAAATCTGGTAAGCAATTCAGTTTTTGATGAATGAAAATTGATTTGAGAAAATAGACTTGAGAGAAGTCGTTAGATCCCTTGGGGTGACCTGCGGCTGGGATAGTTTGCTATTGTTTCTGCAATTGAGTTCTTCACCTTCCCCTTTAACTTCAGCAGCCCTTCAATTACAGTTTTCCCTTCAAGTAAGTATAGCACCTGCCTCTCCCCTCTTCCCTAGACCTATAAAACTACCCCAATTCGATTGCAAATACCCCCTGCTCCTTCCCCTACAGTTTTGGCCCACACCCTACCCCATTCCTGACCACTGTAGCCCTTCCCTCCCCTTTCTTCTTCTCTGTGATACAGCAAACTCCTCTCCCTGATTAAGCCTTGATTCCCAGCCCCATTTAGGCCACTTTCATTCCCCCTAGAATTGCACCTAGCTCTAGGATATTCCCTTTAGGTTATTTTCTCCAAAATAGTTCAGCTCCCTTAACCTAGAAAAAAAAACCTGCACTTCATCTTCTTCGTTAAGAATTTCTGCAGAATTTCTAACTTCCATAAACCTTAAGTTCTGAAACTCAGATCTGAACTGCCTTGTACGGCAGATTTTGGATCTTCAAAAGTCCCCTGAAACCCTAAACATCCTTTCCTTTTTGCTGGAAATCCTGGGCAACCTAAGAATCCAGGTAAATTACCTAAATGCCCCTAGCCCTTGATTTTGGGTTTCATCATGATTACTATCCACTATCCACGTATCTAGTCAAATATGATACCAATAATATCTCAACCAGATGCACAACAAGAAACTAAAGCTTCAAAATATCCTATGGTGCTTGTCTAGGGGATGTCTCGGACATCTGTATTGCAATCAATGGTGCTTGTGTAAGGAGGAACCACTACATCCGAGTCTGATTTTAGGCAGCCGAACTGCATCAACTAAGCTTCAAATTTGCCCTTTTTCCTTAGTCTTACCTTTAAGAAATACCTACTATAACTTGTAATCCTTTAACTTACTAATTTTCTATTGTTCAATGATGGTGGCAGGCATTGATTAAAGTTGGATTCTCCCTCGACTCTCCAGCTTTTTACACGGCTTGTGAGGTAAGATTCATAGTATTGGCATTGTGGTTTGAGTGTTCTTAGGTTGTCGGAAAATTAAGTTAGACGGGAAACTAAGAAATGATGTATGCAGATGTTATAAATATGTATGGTGCATGTGTTTAAATCATATCTGAGTAGTTAAACTTCAGCTGCTGATGTAAGAAATATGGGCTTTGTATGGATTGAAGCTACTAAAGTGAAAATTCCAGCCATATAAAAAAAAAATCCAGTTCCTAATGTAGCCCTAGGTTGAATAGGATCAATTAGGTGCCAGTCCTTCCATGATCTCAGTCAGAATCAATTCAAGTTTGAAATTAGAGGGTTTCTAGTAGGAACAGGACTGTGGGGGTGAAATGGGTTTTTTTCAAGGAAATCTGCTGTTTAAATTGCAGCCAGATCAAATGATAAATTTAGGAGGGTATGCCATGACATGCTCCAAATAGGATGAAGGTCCAATGGTTGGATTGGGCTTGGCAGGTTCTTGGCAAAAAACACCTTGCATATGTTATTTTAGAAAGTAGCTTCAGGTTTTAAACAGCACCTTGTTTGAGCATGAAACTTATGGCGGCTTATGGTAGTGTAGATGGGGCTGATCAAAGGTAGGTTATGATATGGTGGTGTGGTGGGTTGACTTTGGGAGGATTCAGATGGTATATATGGGCTGTGGTTGGATCCCTATGAATGGGTGTCTCCGAATAACGAAGAGGAAAATAGCGGATGGATGTTTGATCTCCTTAGCAAGGAGTTAGGATTTTAAATACCATGACACCCACAGTCCTCTTGGATTTTAACCACCGAGGAAACCAGCACTTGTCTTAAAGACCAAGCACAATCAGCTACCTGGACTTCAATGCCAGCAGCTCAATTGTCTTACTTCTAACTCCAGAGAATCTCTTCACAGAGGAGGAAGGCAGCTGCCAAGCTTGCAATCAGCAATTTCAATAACCAAATTGCCGTTCAATAAAGTACCCAAGTACTGCCTTATATGAAAGGTTAAAAAATTGGCTTCTATACTAAAAAGGTAAGAAGGCAAAATAGAGTCCTACATATCAGGTAACAGAGTCCAAATAGAGTCCTACATTCTACTAATTAGTCATGTGTTTGTCACTTTCTAATTCAAATTGAACCACTTAAAACAGGTTCACTTGATTTAAACCAGAACAACTTGAAATAAACTAGGCAATTTTATGACCCAATTTAATTACACATATTTGAGGTCCATCAAGTCAACTGATTATGATAGAAACTTATTAAATGAAGGCCTGTGTGTGTGTTTGTTTGTATGCCAACCCTAGGTTGTTTCCTACAGAATGTCTCTTTGGTGCTGGATCTGTTTCATTTCCTAGAAATTAGAGACCCTAGAGTGTAGTTCTGATGAAGCCCATTCATTCGGACCCAGTTCCTAGGAAATGATGCAGATCCAGCACTAAAAGGCCTTATTGGACTCTATATTAGGTCCATTAAGGAACTGCAGCCTTTGTGATGGGGGGGGGGGGGGGGACATAGCTTTGTCATTTGCTTTGTTAGTTTGGATGAGAGACTCAAGTTTGGGAAAAACTACTCTATCTTCTTCCCGTCTTCCATTTCTTTCTTCTTCTTTCTTTTCTTTTAAAAAAATAATAATAATTGTTAAGGAATTTCCTGCAAATACGAGAACTAATTGAAATATTTACTTTGACTGGACATGAAGTTATCAATCCCCTTATTGCAGAGCTTTGATCAAAAGAAGGATGGGAGATTTCAGCTTGATGATTTCATCTCTCTCTGTATATTTTTACAGTCTGCTCGGTATGTATGGTTTTTATTTTATTTTTTTTATATTGTAAATCTTTTTTTTTTTTTTTTTTTTTTTTGGGGGTGGGGGGGGGGACAACTATTTAGAAGCCAATGTGAAGATTCAAGCAATTAAAATCAGTCACTGCACGTTTATTCCCCATCCCCAGGTCAATTTTGTTACATTGCAAGATGGAGGATAATTCAGTTAGGTATCTGCAGTTTGGCATATTTTTTGGAACTTTTTTCCATTTAGTGCAGGGAAATATAAAATTTTCGTCAATCCTAGAATTTTTTGCAGTCAGATGGTTGGGTAATTTGCTTGCTTTCATATTACAGGAACCTTTTTAATTCATTTGATGCTGCTAAGCAGGGCCGAATAACACTGGATTTTAACCAGCTTGTTTACTGTGGTGAGTTTCTTGTTATTAATATTTGCTTGCAGCCTCAATTGGCTTATTTCAGTAATTTTCCCCTTTAAATTCCAAGGTCTTTTTATTTATTTATTATTTTTACATGCATGTCTTCAAAAAATAAGCCAAATTCATGAAATTCCCTCAAAGAATCAGACCTTACATATGGGTCCTCCAAAAACTTGCACCATTAATGTTTCACTTAAGGATCATTGTAAAATGACTTTTATGCCCTTACTAATTTACTGAAACAATAGAATTATTGTAAAATGATATTTTACACACCCTTCACCATCATCTTCTTCTTTCTTCCTTCAGTCAACGATTTCTAAAACGTGAAAATCCTCCACCACGGGAGCTCTGCCTTCCCCACCCCATGCCAGGCTCTAGCATTTCCAAATTAGCATCAAAAGAGGCCTTAAATTCCATTTCTCCATTCTTGACAACTTTGTTTCTTTGTTTACTTCCAGAACAGTTGCCTCTGATTCCTTCTCATCGGACTATTCCAAAATTCCCGGTTTAATAGAAATTCAATCAGAACTCTCAAATTTAACAACCAAACTATCCTTGCTAAAAATTTAATCAATATTTGAAGAACATCAATGAAGAATAAGAAGAAAAATCAGAGAGAGAAGGGTTTTCGGAAAGGGGGGGGGGCTGCAAGAGGAAATCAGAGAAGGAAAAGGGGAAACACAACCTTATTTCTTCCTCACTTGGCCTGCCTGGATGATAGCTTCAACTGGGGCGGTTGCTGATGCAACAGCTAAGGGAATATAGGAGATTGAAATGGCAGTAAAATGAATCTCATTTTTTTTGTCATAACTGTGGGATACTGGCTAATGTCTCACAACTCTGGTAGTGGTTCTATTATAGAATCTGAATTCACTTTCAGATTTGGCTCCGTTCCTTTTTAGTTTGTTCATTTACAAACTACTAGGTCTACTAGTGAATTTTTCCTATCTATTCATCTGTCTTGTTTACAGTTATTGAGTTGCCAGTTCCATTACTCTTTTGTGCTCTGATTGTTTTGCTTTGCTCAGTTTACAAACTTATATTTTCTACATTTGGATTGAATATCAATTTCTTTCTTTTTTTTCGAATAATTCTTTTATCTATTGTTTGTCCATCTGGTGAATTATGCAGAACCCAAAGCTAGAAAGCCGATCTGGTTTAGAACTTCGAACTTAGGAGCCTTTGATTGATGTCACACAGGCACAAGGTGTGTGCAGTAGATCATGATCCTTCTCACCATTGCTGGTTCTGGTTTCTCCTTCTGCTTTCAATTTTCCTCCTGCTTTCTGTTTTCCCCCTACTCTCCATTTTCCTTTCTTCATCTTCAGTTCCTGAATCTGCAGTTCCATCCCTTTCTTGACATGTGATTTGAATGAATTTTTTTTTCTTTCTTATTTAGAGTTTCAAAATCCAATATTTTGTATGTCTCATGCTTCAGGCTTTCCGAGCAAGAGATGAAATTTCCCGTTAATATGTTTAGTCTCGTTCCTCTGTCTTTTTTCTTTTTTCCCTTTTTTTGTAAAATTTTTTTTTTAGGGTGTCTTTTGTTTTTAACACTGTTAGCAGAATAGAAAGTCGTGCACATTCTGGTGATTATTTGGGGAAGACTGTGTTGAAGAAAGGGTATTAATATAGTTTCATTTGGTATTTCAATTTCATTAGTGCCACTCATCAACAGGGGTTAAAATGATCATTTTATAATAACCCTTACAGATGTTCTACGGTATCAGACCCAATGTAAGGCATGATTTTCTAGGAATGCTTCGTTGTCCTTTTCAAGGGGGTTGAGATAACTTCTTTTACTTGGTGGGCTGCGCTGACCAATACAGCTATTAGATACTCTCTTTCTTTTTGGGCACAAAGGAGTTTTCTTATGGATTTTGTTTCATTCGCTGAACTGTATTTTGATATATATACAATCAGTAGGAGTCGTATAGGCAACCTCTTCACTGAGGGGCGTTTCTCTTTGGTCCCTGATAAATATTTTATAAAAGGTCCCAAGTAGTGGTATGAAAGTATGCTTATTTTGTAGCTCTCTTTCCCTGGTAAGTATTTTTTAAATCTGTGAATTGTTCTGTCCAGCCGCCAATTGTAGAATATGAATCAAGAATTTGATGGTCGCCAGCACCGACTGAATGTACAGTCTGTATACTTTGGAACTTGAATGAAGTCATCACCCGTTATCAAGGTGTTCTGTTGTTAATTATGGGAGTCGTTCGACAATTATCTTCTCATATTGTGACAAAATTTTGATTGACTTCTGTAAAATCGTTTCTGTGATTCTTGGGATGGTTAAATGTATAATGTCAGATGTTTCAGGTGTTTTTTTTTAAGTATGCAGATAGGTCAAAGTAGAGAAGTATATATGGTCGTCTTTAACATGAAAAACGATTGCCTCAACCGATGCTAAGGAACACAAGAATAAAACCTTCAAGAGTAAACACTGCACTAGATTTGTGCTGCATCCCCCCCCCCCCCAAAAAAAAAAAAAAAAAAGAAAAAGCAGAGAAGGACCTATTGGCCTATTTAAAACTCCTGGGTTTTCTTTGCAATGATAAAAAATTTGTGTCCACTTTTTTATGCGAATATTGGACATTATTAATTGGCCTATTAATCTGAAACTCATGTTGCTAGATTAATTGATTTGTAATAAAACTAAGGGTAATTTTCATCTGGATCCCTGAGGTTTGATCTATGTCATTTTTAGTCCAAATAAATGAATACTTTGCATCTACCTCCCCTCCCCTGCCCCTCCCCTGAGGTATCCAATAAGATCATTTAAAGATAAATTGTGATTTTTATGACCAGAATACCCTCATATCTATTCTACCGTAAGATTTGCATCATGTCTTTATAATAAAATCCAACGGTGAAAATCAAAAGAGTGGTTCATTTGTAAAACTTATTTTTTAGTTTTACATTTTAAGGATTTAAAGTTTGTTGATTTACAAAATCAACCCCTTATCTTCAACCCACGCCCAACATAACAAGCCTGCAAAAATAAGGAAGTCAACCCACATTCTAGCCCAACCAATCATAGCTAACGCACAATTCTAGCACAACAAGTAGTTTTGATCTCTCACTTTTGGTTTTATTATTTCCATTGTGGCTACTGGCTAGCTTATATCTCCGAACAAAAAAACCTAAACGAAATTAAAACAAACCCAATTGAAAAAAAATAAATAAAATTGATGCACTACAATAACAGAACACAGAAAGAAGGGGGTCCTTTTGTCTCCCTCCCCTGTTTGGGCTTTCCTTGAAGATTTCCACTTTTTCGAGACAAAATGAGTGTAAAAGAATTTGGATTTGGAAACGAAAAGATTGAAGGGAAGAAATGGGTGTTAGGATTTGGAGAGGCGGGAAAAGCAGGTTGGCTGGGCGACGGAGGAACAAACACGGCCCGACGGACAGAGAAAGAAATTAAAGCGAAGGAATGACCCCCGAACAACGGGACTTCCTCCCAACGAACCAAATGGGATGTGGGCCTCATCCGGACATCAAGTTGGTCGAGGGAGTGTGCTCCATGGTGTCGACTAGGCGGAGAAGGTTTCGAAAGAGGGCGGGGGGGGGGGGGCGAATTGCAAGTTTCGGGGGCCGTTTCGAGCTCGGGTAATAAGGGGTTGATTTTGTAAATTAAGAAACTTTAAATTTTTAAAATGTAAAAATAAAAAATAATTCTTACAAGTGAATCCATTCTATTTGATTTTATATTAAAAATTTTAATAATTAATAAATTTACAAGATGCAAATACTCTCTTTTGATTTTCACCATTAGATTTAACTATGAAGACATGATGCACATCTTACAGTAGAATAGATTTGAGGGTACTTTGGTCATAAAAATCACAATTTGTCCTTAATTAACCTTACTGGATATCTCAGGGGAGGCAGATGCAAATTGTCTATTTATTTGGACTAAAAATGACATTAATCAAACCTCAGGGGATCCAGATGAAAATTACCCAAATAATGTTAGTATTGTTAAATTCCTTTCACTTAGAAAAACTTTTAGTTGGATAGATGCTATGGCAGCCACAAGATATGACTGCTTCATGAACGGACTTTGTAAATTGTAAATGCCATCTTAATATATCTTTAGATGTTTTATTATCAAAAAAAAAAAGTTGGTCATCGTGGAAATATGACAGATTCGAAAATTTCTAGTTAAGCAACAGTCATTAGACTAGATGTATTTGGTTTGCTTTCTGTCCTTGTCAAAGCTTATGTTAACCTGCGGTAGAGCTGTGAAGCTCAACCAAATAAATTGAAAATCCCTACTTACGAGAGGGAAATAACGTCATTGTCAATGGGTTTGTTGTTGGTGGTGATGAAGACCAAAATGTGCTTAAAATTTCTTGCAAAGAAGCTCTATATGAAGATCTGGAGACGCCTACAACTATTCTTGCTAAAACCACATATATCAGCACTGAATGATTAGAAAAGAACTAGGTAACAAGGAATGTGATGTTCTTGACGCCCTAAAACCTCGTCTGTTATTTTCAATCTAATGGTGTGGATTTCTGCCAGCCTATCTTTTGGTCCACATTGCTGGCTAATTTGGGCAAAGCTTTAGCTATGTGCAAGATAAGCATATGAGTTGTTATTCTATTTTGCAAGGGGTCATTCGTGCCTAATTAATGCTGGAGCTTTTGCTATCAACTCGCCGTCCAGTAACTTAATCAACCACCACATAAAATTTTAACTTTTTCCTCTCTATGACAATTGAAAAAAACGTATGGCCTGGGGTAGGTTTTTGTCTGTGACCCCATATGAACAGACAGATTGGCTTTGGCTATGGTCTAAGAATTTGGAAATCGGATATGGGATCACTACTTACAAATTCCTTCCGGACCTAAAAGGACCAATTTCTGGGAATTTAGAGCCTACTCTGATCCTATTCTGAGTTGAAAATCCTTGTTCTCCATCCAAATTTTGATATTGATAGAATTTTTTTCCTGGTTAATAGCAACTCATTCAGAATGGCTGGAAAAATGCCCAGAGTCAGAAAAACATTTTTGTAACCTTCCTGTCGGCACATGATAGAGCTCTCCAAGCTAGGAAATCAATCAAACTGTTACCTGAAAACCTAGGAATACATGAGAATTTACAGAAGAGGTTTCCCAATTCATTAAAAGGTATGACTTTAAATGTGATGCATACCTCTGACTCTGTGTCCCCAGCAACATAAAATACATACCAACCAACTCTCCACTCTCAAACAATAGAGTTATAGTAACACATAACAGGCTTTACCAAATCATAGTCTATGAGTCCCCAATCTTGTTTGGGTGCACCACACAGCGTACAGTCGAGATCAAAGCTAGGGTCAATATTTCAACCTCAACCATACGCTGTGCGGTACTACATATCTAATACGCAGCACCGAACAATTTCCATCAGTTGTCCCACACCAAAGTTATTTCGATCTTGACTGTATGTTGTGCGGTACTGCACATTTAATATGCAGCACCCAACAATTTCCACCAATTCCACACCAAAGTTTCATTTCTGAAGCAGCTTCTTTCTTTCCTTTCATCATTAGGTACTGAACTTTATTGCCTTTGGTTCCCTTTTGACTTCAAATCTAGATGTGGCTTTAGAAGATTCCATTCCCATGTTTCCACTTCAATAGTTAGCCAATAACTATTTTTAACCTCCCCTTCAGCTTCCTTTGGGCCTTGGATGGCCATCTTTTTCAGCTTTTTGTTTTTCTTAACTCTTCAAATTCATGGTACTCATCATCATTTTCAAAGCATCAAAGGAGATTCAGAGATTTGATTTCATTAATCATCAAACATACATATACTGATGTTCTTTTAAATCTGATAAATCGTTATATTAATCCAAAACTAGATGCTTCAGGGGGATTCCTTTGTCTTTAGCTTTTTCCTTTTTTTCCTTCTTTTCAATTTATCATTTAAACAACTAAGCAGGACCACCTTTTGATGACCCACATTCTAATGAGTAATTTCTTTCTATGAACAATCTTCACTTGGATCTTCAAAACAGAGACCCTTGCGTGGGACTATTTTTTGGTTGAAGGAAAACACCAAAGGTTAAAGAAACAAAACAAACGCTGAGAAGACAATATCTTTACCTACTAAAGCTGAAGAAAAGGACTTCCATTGAAAACTACAAAAAGGAGTAAGACTTCTGGGTAATTGACTTTATCTTTTTTCTTTTTTAATTATTTATATATTTATGCATACTTAAAATATCGATGATTATACGTTAATCAAACTCCACACCTAACCACTACCTTAATTCAAAATTATTTTTTTCAGAACCGACACCCATACATCTTCATATAATACTCTGAAGATGCCCTTGGTTTCCAAGCTTTCTATATAAGTTAATACTTCACAGTTCAATCTATAAAAAATTTCAGTAGTTTGCAGATCCTCTTTTTAAACAAGTTCCAACCTGTAGTGGTCTGTGGATCCAATAGTCTTCTGTGTTAAACATTCCAATAATATCAGATCAATTATTAATGGTTTAAAATATACTGATTTAAACTGGGTTTGGTGGTGAATGAGCAATCTGGACATTTTCACAATCTTTACTGCATCACCCAAACATCATAGATCATGAAAGTGAAAATGAACATATTTTTGAGGCTGACATGAAAGTTTTGAAAAGATTTAGCTTAGCATGGCAGGCAATCTTGTTTGTCTGCATTAACGTAGACCATCAACTGTTAAAATTATACCATATATCACTACCTTTCAGACAAGGAAATAAAAGTCAACCAATGCACTATTGAGAGCTGCTCCACCAGGCACTGAGATAAGGAATCATCTAGAAGAGAAATACAGTCACAGTCATGGATGAAATCACACTTATAGAAGGCTCTGCAAAATGGAGAGGGAGAAATTTTTTTTTTACAGAATGCGTTTTAAATTTTTTTTGGTAAAGAAAAAGAGGGGATGTAGTAGCGGCGATTTAGCGCCCCCCGCTACGCAATGTTCGGACTTTTTATCGAAAATGCGTTTTAAACTCAATGCTATGTAAACTGCATACCAAATACAGCCATGGAATGAGTCAATAACAGAACTTGACTCTATGAATTCAATTAATTTGCACATTAAAAGCATAGGTAGTACTAGGTTGTCAAGCTACTTAGGAAGCCTGTTCATGTCCAACTGTACAATTATTAAACTTAAGTCATCTATTAATTATCCTAAACTTCATTTTCATTCTTGAAACATGACAAAACGTGCGGGAAGGGCGAATTTAAAAAAAGAAAATAACAACTAATACATGTTGGACTACTAGGATAGGGTCTAGGGAGCAATTATTCGAAAAATATCATCTGCTGTGCACAACAATGTAGTCTTTTGCCAAACAAATGGCAAAAAAAATTTAAAAATTTAAAAAGTATTACAAATTTATTTAATTTTAAAATTAAACTTTTAATCATAGCCTTCTATTTGGGATAAAAGTAACACTGCCTTATATCTTAATCAATAAATTATATATTTTATTAGTGATGTTTATTATATATTTAGACGAGAAGTCTATCATCTATTTTCTCGGGCTTAGAAACGAATTCTTCTCGTAAAAAAAAAATCTCTTTGGGATGTTTTGGTTGCAGATGTCTGTTTGGTGCACTTATCAGATGCTTGGCAGCAGGAACCCCAGAAATCACTGAGCTGACTTTAGCGTTCGCCACGAAGAACTCGGAAGAACCGATTTGGTTCCGTTTCAATATCAATTGAATCGTAATCGCTTGAGTTGAAACCGCTCCAAAGACGATTCCATCCTTTGTTTTCCACCTAGGGGCTTGGGGTGAGGACAAAAGAAAAGAAAAGGGAAAAGCGGAATTCATAACCGTCTTTCTTCCAAACGTGACAACGACGAAGAAACGTCACGCTCTCCAGTGAACCAATCACTCCTCCATTCTCACTCTGTTTTACTCACCCCACCTCTCTGTCTCTCTCTGATTTATATATTTGTTTTCTCTGCATATTTCTTCTTCCTCTCGTTCTCCGACGCTTGCTGTCAAGGGAGAACACAGCTACGCAAGGGGAGAAATCAAGAAAATTAGAAGAATTCAAAAGCTCTCTATCTCTCTTTCTCTCTCTGTCTTCTTGGATCCACTTCACCGGCGTTTACATGACATCTGCCGCTGGCGACTGCTCCGACAACTGAGTCCTCAGCCATGTCTGACAACAGTGAGGTCGCCAAGACCTTCCGAGCTCTGGTTGAGAGCGCTGACCGTAAGTTCACTAGGGTTCGTGACGTCCCTACATACAGTCGCGGGCACAATCATTACTTCCACAAGGTCTTCAAGTCTTACACTCGCCTCTGGAAGTTCCAGCAAGAGAACCGTTCAAAGCTCGTCGAGTCTGGTCTTCAGAGATGGGAAATCGGTGAAATTGCTTCTCGGATTGGTCAGCTCTACTACGGCCAGTACTTGAGGACTAGTGAAGCCAGGTTTCTGCTCGAGTCTTTCATTTTCTATGCAGCTATACTCGATCGGGGTTATTTCCAGGGACCCAAAGGGGCTGCCAGGGATCTCAACTTGCGGTACAAGGAATTGAGGTTTTTTGCGCGGTTTCTGATCGTTGCTTTGCTCTTGAATCGGTCTGAGATGGTGCAGACACTTGTTGAGCGGTTTAAGGCTCTCGTGGAAGACAGCAAAGCCACTTTTCGGGTACTGTTTTCTTTTGCCCTTACTGCTACTGCTAAACGGATCTCTTTCCTTATTTCTATCTATTGAATTTTAATTTTAAGTGGAGGGTTGAGGATTGTGAGTAATTGAGTTTGATCGCTCCTTCGTATCTTTCTCTGAAGCTCAATTTATGGAGAAGATACGTAGTTAGTATATTGCAAATAGATTTCTCTGTACGTTTGTTCAATTGATCCCAATCTTTTTATGGTAAAAGAATTGGTGCCAATTAATTTTACAAGAAAGACTTATTCGGGATTTACGGTGCGGATACACAGTATTTTGGAGGTTAATTTTGAGAATAGATACTTCATCATGGCATAATGCTATAATGCTTGGTTAATTTGACTGAGTTTAGAAGGTATAGTGTAAAATGTTAAAATACATAGAGTACCTGAACAACATTCCGAGTAGAAAGAGAAAACACAGAAATTAGAGTTACAGATATACGTTCCATTGTCATTTTAAAAGCTAGATAATCTGCAAGGTAAGGTGGGGGAAGAGGGAGCTAGGAGTTTCATAATGGAAAATTGCACAATATATCTGGTCAACCTATGTGATACATATTTAAAAATTTAAAATCTAACAAACAAGTGTTTTATACAAACCAAGTGCTGCATGATTCTCCTTGTATCTGACATCATTGAAGCTTCAATGATCTATATATGATTTGTTCCAGTGGATCCTTTTGAGCCATCCCAACACGTTGTTGATGAATTCTGACAGACAAGAACAAATTTTCATAATTACTCAATGCTTTCTTTAATTGAACCCAAAAATTTGGTTTGTGCTTTTTGGCTTGATATTTTCTTGAGTGAAGTTCTGCCTGTATTCCATATATTACTCTTTTTGGCTGGCCGTTTGGAGATTTACTCTGTTTCTTCATGTCTTCAAGATGTTTTGAAGGATAATTTGCAGTGGAGAGTTTGGTTAGAGTTCAGTTTTTAGGTGCAACAAAGTGAGAAGAAACCAAGAAGCATAAACAAACGGCAGGTGATGAAGTTCTGATTTTAATGAGAACAAGCCTCGGGTTGGGTTCTATGCATGTTTGGGCTTTGATCCCAAGAGTTATCTATCATAACGAGTCACTTTTAAGGGCCTAAAGTAGGATTAAGCAGGTTGCAAATGAAATTAGTGTTTTTATTTTCCATGCTTCGTACTAATCTTATGTTTTAAATTGAACCTGTTTTGCTGATTTGGATCAGTAGTTCAATCTAAGCTACTATGGAATATTCTCTTTGTGGCTACTGGTAACCTTGGGTTGCTCTAGATCTTCCTTTTTAGTGTAGGAGTCTATTTTCGATTCTTTTATTTAAGGTTGTAAGGTGCAAGTAATGGAAACAGATCAATTAGTAATGTTATTATTTTGAATATTTTTTGGGTGAATAAAGGTATATTCATAAACAGCCTGGAGGGGAAAACAACTATGAAGGAGGGAGAGAAGGGAAGGGGAGCTTGGCTATGAGAGCTGAGGAGGGGCCAATAAAAAATTATCTAGACCACAGTTAACAACAGTGACTCTGTTCGTTGGATGTCTAGTAAGGACCTCTGGTGAAGCTGAGCAATCCTAAGCTTACATCATTGCAGACGGCTTTCCAAATCTGGTTAGGAGATTTAAATTTGGTAATCCATATGCAAATGTTGTGCTCAGTCCAAACCTGCGAGATGCAAGCACTGAGTATCAGTCTCCCAAAAAGGTCACCAAGGAATGTCCTTTGAAGGAGGACAAGTCCAATGGTATTCAGTCTCAAAAGGCTGAGGGCATCTAGATATTGGCCAGAGGGAGGTGAGGGCGCGCTGCCAGATGGGTCTGGTGAAGGGGCGGTAAAGAAGAGATGAGGATGTTATTCAGCTTCCTCAGCCCCTTTATTGATTGCTTGAAGATCTCCTTCAAGTTCATGATCATGATTCAAGATTTATTCAAGACCCTCTAATTAACCGAGCTGCTGCCCAGGAGTACCCAGATCAACAAATGTGTACAAGATCAGGATTCAAGATTTATTCAAGACCCTCTAATTAACTGAGATGCTGCCCAGGAGTTCCCAGACCAACAAATGTGTATAAGATCAGTATTCAAGATTTATTCAAGATCCTCTAAACAACTGATGTTGCCCAGGAGAACTCAAATAAACAAGTCGTGATGCAGCCTTAGAAATTTCAATCCTCCCCCCCCCCCCCCAAAAAAAAAAAAAAGAGAGAAAAAAGACAAAAAAGAAAAGAAAAAGTAAGTAGAAAGGATGTAGCCTAGGACTAAGAGCCAGTTACAGGACCCTGCTACAGAATTGGCTCAATTGGAAAAGAGTTAGTATGAGGCCCAGATTAGGGGAATTTGGGGATTTAAGGTTTATGGTAGGAATTAAGGCTGTGGGTGATAACTGAGTGTTAAGGGGTCAGGAGCTTGATTCATTTCAAGTTTGGGCATAATCTGAAGGCTGGAATTTAGTTCCTAAAAGTTAGGTTTCAGAACGAATTTAGGGCCTACTGGATTGTAGACTTTCAGTGGGTATAAAGGGTTGCCAACACAATGGGGATCAAGTGTGGGGGCTGTAAAAGGAATGCTGCCCTCTGAGTATGATGAGATTTCAATGGTTAGAATGACTACAATTTAAGATGGCTTTTAGGAAATTGGAGTAAATTAGGCTTGAGTTATTGTAGGGTTCCAATGGTTGGTTAAGGATGTGAGAAGATCTGAGTAGGATACATTGTAGGGGGATCCTTGGATGGAATTATGACAGAGGTGAAGGTTGTATTGTCTGAAATTCAGGTAAAACTGGTTAGGGGTTTTAAAGAATCTCAAATTCAGAAAAAATGAGGGATTTCTAAAGTTTTGATGAAGGGATGAATGGTCTTGTTGGATCAAAGGAACAGCAGCTCGGGGGTGACTTGATGGAGACTTGGGCCTCTCTTAATGGGGGGGGGGGTTCCACCGGGAACTTTGGGGATCAGTTAAGGCTTCAAGAAGAAAAGATATTATGGAATGCTAGGGTTAGTGTTTGAGAGTTAGATCCTTCAATGGTACTCATTGTTGTTGCTGATTGTCAAGGGCAGCAGCATGTACAGTCTGCTGATCTGGAGCAAAATCCCTGTGGAGAAGAAGGATAATCAACTTGAATTTAAGAGAAGCTTGAATGGAACCTCCCAGGCTTCTCACCATTAAGGAGTTTCACCGCTCAATGATCCCAACGGCAACTTTGATTTCAAATACCAAGGAATTAGCCTGCTTGGACTTTTAAGCACTTGGCAAAAGAGGATCCATCTGTACATCCTAGATAAGACAGCGCAGCAGCAGCAGCAAATTGCAAACAAATTTCAATCAATCTTCTAGTCTTATTATTATTATTTTTTTTTAAAATCTCCAGGATGTGGGTTTTTTTATAGGCTTTATTTTATTCAGCCACACAGTGGATTGTCCAAATTACAACAGGGAAACTAATTCCTAATTAAAGAAGTTGTTATGAAAGGAAACTGATTTCTAGGTCTAGGCTAACAACCTACTAAGTACTAAATAATGGAAAACCTTGTGGGCTAAAATTCAGCCAACAAATTAACATGAAAAAGCTGAAACATGGCACTATTCTCCTACTAAAATTGTGGGTGAGTATGGGTTCCTAATTGCACTCTTAACTACCAACTCATGTGACAAGTCATGTGATATCATAACCTCTACCTAAACCAATTTACAGGGGTCATCATAAGATTTTCTTTTAGAGGAAAGAGGATGATGCTGTGCTTTATCTAGCACAATTAAGGACCAATTCATCCAGAATCTTCCGGAACTGAGCTTGAATTGTATCAACTGATACATACTTTGGCCTTCTGTAGCCCACTGACAAGCTGGTTAACTGCTCGTTTATAAAGTTCATATCTTCTCTTAAGATGGTTTCTCATAACCTTGTTAGTTAACCTTTAGGTTCCATACTTTCCTTCATAAAATGTTAAAAGGTAATACTTTTATTTCTTCTGGGGCACCGCATGCAATATTATCTCTACAGAATTAGTTCTGTTTCATATTTATAATAAAGGAAAAGGTTACTTTGGGGATCATAATTTCTTTCGTTATTCCATCCTTGTGAATTATTCTCTGCCCCCCCCCCCTTCCTTTTTTAGTGAGTTGGAAATTTTCCATTGTTTCATATGGAAATGTAGGAGAATATCTGGATGTTTCTTTTGATACTTTGGAGGTTCGGCTTCCCATCCCCAAGGGGGAGGGTTTGCACTTGAACTGTACGAGTTCTTTCTTCATAATTGAAAAGTCCTACTGTTATATTTGGGGGTATAGATTGTGATATTGTGGTGTGTATTTAAGTTGTACCATCTCCAGAATTTATTTCAAATTAAAAGATAGAGGTCCAATTGGAGGCAGCTTAAATTTTGTTAAGATTGAATCTTCCTTTAGTATTAATCTTTTTACCATGTCTTTTCAGGAGACAAGCTTCAAAGAATGGAAGCAAGTGGTACAAGAAATTGAACGGTTTCTGAAAGCTGATATGGCTTTTATAAATGCTAGGCCACTCCGCTATTGTGTTATGTTTGACTCTCATCCTACTTCATTTCCATATATAGCTCGATTCCATGCTAAGAGGGTTCTGAAATTGAAAGATGCATTGCTGATGAGTTATCATGGGAATGAGGTAAACTGGTTTTACTTGCTTTTTAAGAATGCTCGTGTAGTGCTATCTGTGAATTCCACAGCAAGTTAGAGTGAAAGCATGTGTGCCAGCAATTCTTTATTTGTCAATTTTCAGGTCAAGTTCATAGAACTAACTCTGGACACCTTTAGAATGCTGCAATGTTTGGAGTGGGAGCCCAGTGGATCCTTCTTCCAAAAACGTCCAGTGGAGTTAACCAACAATGGTGCAAGTGACCAATCTGGGGCCTCTGGAATCATCGATATAAACCTTGCCATGGATATGGCAGATCCAACTTTAGCCCCAAATCCAAAGAAGACCATACTCTATCGTCCGTCAGTAACACATTTGATATCGGTGAGTGTGGAAATTCTATTTCTTCCCCCCCCCATGCCAGGTCTACTTCACGCTTTCATTTTTTTTTTAAATATACTTTCCTTGCTCTGTTGATTAATCTTTTGTGTTGACTTGTCTTTTATCACCCTGTTGGTGGTTTCATTCTTTTGGCCATTTATTGGAATTTAGCTATTAGATGAGTGATGGAATATGATGACCAGACTTTTGTTTTTATGTTAAGAGATCAGTTGCCTTAAAAGATAAAATAGTATGTACAATAGGATACAGAATATGATGACCAGACATGCAACCAGGCAAGAGGTATAAAATTTTACGTTGCTTAGTAGGATAAGAAAGTAGGAAAGAAAATTGAAAGGGTCAATACAATACCAATATGTATTGATCAGTATTGATATGAATCAGATGGATATATGAAAGATGGGTGAGAAATGCTGCCTAGGCCTGTAGACTCTGCATGCCTCCACTGACCATTGGGAGCACTGCATGCAAGCCCTGGCTTTTCCATGGGGGCTGGGTGGTATGTTCAAGTGCCTCTGTGTCTGTTCACAATTTTCAGCAATAAATATCAAGCAATGTTGCCAATCTGATGCCAGCATCAATAACCCTGCCCCCACCACAACCATTTCTATTATCCAGTTCTGCCACACCAAAGCAATGTCTCTGAAGTCATCAATAATATAGACTGTGAGACAAACACTTGGGCTGTGTTGCCAACAGATCAAAGTATGGAATTGGAAGCCAGTGGCGGAGTGCAAAATAACGGATAGGAGGAAGGCTTAGTGAGACAGAGGAGGAGGATGGGGAAGCTTAACTTCTAGGCCATCAGTGTACTGGTAACTAAAATCTTGGATAGCAGACTCTTCATATCAGGCTCAAGATGGTTCACTCCTTGAAGCAATGAATTGCCAAATGTCATTTCATGATCTCATTTTAGTTTTTCCTCTGTTTCTTGCTTGGGTACTTGGACTAATTCAATGTGGAATGCATGATTATTCACAGAAATGGTGGTCAAAATGTTATATTAGGAATGGGTATGCAATTCCTATGTTTCCTCAAATGATTTCCCCTTCAAGTCTAACTGTTGGTAACTATAATGCTTGAGATAGTTACTTCCAAAGTGCAACAATGCTGTTATTGATTTAGATGCAAGTAGTCATGCTATTCGAGAAGACCTCTTTTCTGTGCTTCACCTTGACTACAAATTTTGGTGATATAGGAGCTAATGGAAAACCAAGAAATGGTTAGATGGTCGATAGTTGTTCTGTTACCTGCCACAAGGCATCCATGATCTTTCTCCTACTTCAAGGGTATAATTGAGGGATTTGGGTCTCTCTTTGTAGATTTCAGACTAAGGATGGACAAAGCAAGCATAGAATTATGTGCAGGGATTTGAATCATTGAATAGGCTATTTCTGGTAGCAGTTCGAAGTTTATACATAATCACAAGGGAAATCAGAATAGAGAATCAGTAGAAAGCAAAATATATGATTTACATGTACCTTCTTTCATAATATAGGCATGGTAGAAGATCTCGCTCTTGAGTGAGATCTCGTCACCTTGAAAAACGAGATCTCGACCATCTTGGAGAGATCTCGGTCGAGATGTGTGATTTTTTTTGCGTAAACTCGGTGTGCCCATCTCGGTGGGGTTTAGGGTCCCAGTTGGGCTTAAACTTAGTATTTAGCCCATTTAAGGCTTTTTGAACACACTAGTGGCCTTGAATTTGTGAAGAAACAACCCTAAGTATGATGTCTAAGTCTACCCATAGTGTGAAATTGAAATACTATAGGATTAGGGAATGCAAGGTTATACAACATGCAATGTAGAATCTTTAAGGCATATAAATGAACAACAAGTGTATCAAATACATCAAATAACTTAAATGTCATCAAAATTATCATCCATATGAGTATCACAATCTTGACTTTTGAGAATAGAATAATAAAATTATTTAACCATTAGAAGTTCTATATAAGTCATTAACTTATAAGTTCATAAGACTAGCAAAGAATGATTGATCTTCCTTTGATGTTGTAGATGTGCTAAGAGTAATTTCTAATGAAAATTTAGCTGAAATCTGCAAAAAATCCTGCTGAAATTGAGAGTTCCAGTGAGTAGCGAGATATAATGAGATATGGCAACATATAGTGAGATATAACAAGATATGGCGAGATATCCCATTGGCGCGATCTTGCGAGATCTCCCACCATGAATATAGGAATTTTCAGATCTATACATAACGGATATGAAACCAAAAAACAGAACAGTAACAAGACAAAAGTTGAACCTCAGATCTGAAATTATAATACAAAATAAATATATTTGAAATGGTTTAGGAATTAATTATCTAGTCACAGAATATAAAAAATAACAAAATTGATTGATTATTGAGGATCCTAACAGCAGAGAGCCTTCCTCAATTTTTGGCATATGCAGCTGACAGAGAAAGAAGGGAAACAGAATGTTGCAAAGAAAGAGAAGTGAAAAGATCAAAGTTAGATCAAGGAAAAGAATGAAAAGAGAATTATGGGAGAGAAGCGAGAGGTTGCAGGACAGGGAAGAGAAGGAGGATACTCTGAGGAGAGAGAAGTGAGAGAACTCAAACTAGTTTTGGAAACAGAATCTGCTCCTATGATTTGCTATCCTCCCTATCCATTGGGGATTACACGCCTTAAAAAAGAGGAGAGAGAAGAAGAAAGAAATAGTTCTCTATTTACCCTTTGGCAGCTAAATAAAAGAAAACTAAATTTATAAATTGCAAGAATGCAAGTTAAAATCATAAATTGCAAGAACGCATAAAAAACTATTAAGAGTTGCAAATAAACCTAACTAAAGAAAATACCTTCAATGGGTTTTGGACTTGGCTTATGCGCTTTAATACTTGAAATTTGGCTTCCGATGGCTATTATATTGATGATAGCCAGTTGGATGCTACTGAGTTAGTATCATTAATTGAATATAATTCATCCAGTGAAACATTAGTCCATTGAAATGGCATTTTTCTGAAGGAAAGTCAATTGAGGTGGCACAACCATGTTCAATGGAGGCCTTTAAATGTCACCATACAAAGGAGTGATTTAATCCAGATTGAAGGAACTAAAAGAGCTAGGACAGACCTAGGATGACACTTGAAGAAATGGTGAGAAAAGACATGCATGGCTTAGGCTTTTGTTCAGTATGGCCTCGAACATTTAGTTGGAATAAGGCTTGTGTTGCTATATTTAAATTGTTGTCACCTTTTATGCTAATGTCACAAGATACGTTTCTCAAAATTTATTCTCTTCAGTGGCACCTCCACATTTTCCCCTCATAATAACTTTAATTGGTGGTCAATTTGAAGGTAGCACTCACAATGGATTGAGGCTGCTTACTCTTCTTCAGAAATATAAATTGAAAGTGTGGTACGTTTTCTATGGACAGGTTCTCGCTACATTGTGTGAGGAGCTTCCTCCAGAGAGCATCTTACTACTCTATATTGCAGCATCAGGTTAATATCACCTCTTCACTTAAAATGGTTAACATGCTAAATATTGTCCCACTATGATAGAGTGATTACTGTTCATTTCTGCAGGAAAGGCTGGTCAAAGTCCTCAGATGGGAAGTTCGAAAGCTCCAAGGATTCCTTCAAACATAAAAATTGGTTCTCAGAAATCTCGTGATCACTATAATTCACTGCCTGGAGCTCCTAGTGATGCAAAGGGACATTCAAGTGACTATTACCAGAATTCATTATGGTTGGGGCCCAGAGGAAGTGCAGGTGCGTTTGTCTTCAATGTGTTTTTTCAGTTTAGTTCAATTTTATATACTCTCTTTATTTTTCTTTTTCTTTATTTATTATTTTTTTTTTTGGGGGGGGGGGGGGGGAGTGTTCTCATGCTATTTATGGATAGAATTAAAAAGTAGTTTTGTATCTTTGCATGTGCAAATCATCCTAATAAAGATTCCCTTAATTTTTCAGGTTCAAACAACCTTTACCCTGGTGATATCATTCCTTTTACTAGAAAACCTTTATTCCTGATTATCGATAGCGACAATAGCCATGCATTCAAGGCAGGTTTGTCAAAACTTGGTTTTACTTTTACTTGCAAGACAAATCTCAGTCACCAATTTGATATGTTTTAGTTCAATCTAGACCCCTGTCTCAACTAAGAGTTAGGCAAAGGAATATATAGAGTAATCAATATTGGTACATATGCATTGACATGCATGGGATGTGAACGAATACACAAGATTTGGTCCATAGCTAATCTCGTCATATGTCCTTTCCTTAGCACAGTATGAATGAACGTATCATCTGTCCATGGCAGTATTGATGCTTTGTGACATTTATAACTGTATAAAACCTTTGTTGCAAAAAGAATTCGTGATATAAATATTATACTAGTATTATATAAAGTCATGGAGTGTCTTTTGATGTTTGCCATATACATTTTTGTCTGAAAGAAAAGAAAAAACCCTTCATGGTCATATTTATTTTTCAGATATACTTAATATAAAGTACGTTCTCTATAGGTAGCTAATTCCCTTTAAGTGATTTATCCTGTTTTTGAGGAGTATGTCAATAATTTCTGCTCTGTTAGCTCCCTCCCTCTTCTCCCTCTTGCATGTCTCTCCACCTCACCATCCCTTTCTCATCCTTACTCTATCCCTTTCTCTTTTTATTTTAGCCAATTCTGAAGTAAAGGCTAGTTAGATACCCCTGCAGACAATGTTTACTTATAATGATCAGTTACTGCCTCTTTTAAGATCATCCATCTTTCCTTGAAGTTGAATGTAATGCTTCAAAGTGTTTTTTATTTTATTATTATAAAAAAAGGGCTGAAACATCTGCTGTTATTTTTTGCCCTTGCAGAGACCAAGGTTCCTCGATTTCCTCATGACCTAACACTACTGCCCCTCTCATCTTTGTAGTATAAATTTTAAACCTGGATTCTATTTTTCTGTAGGTAAATGCATACTCACTACATTAGATGAGACCAATGCTTTTTGTTAAACTTCAGACTTCCTCAATAATTGGTGCTATTCCTATCCTCTAGGGTGTTCCCACGGTTCCATCTTGTCCTTCTACTGGCTTCTCCGGTTTGTGTCATCTCTTTATTGCCCAATATTCTGTGTCATGCTGCACTGTTGGTCTAATAGCTTTCTCAATGAAGTTGTCCTTCAATTTTAAAAGGTATATGAGTGCCTCACCACCCTTTCTTTGGTCAAACTCTGTGAGCAACATCCTCTGTTAGTCTCTTCCTTATTGTTGATTGAACCACAATGAAGAAACCATTTATGTTAGGATCAGCTCATGCATAACCTGTACAGAAAGACAAGGGTTCAATTTTGACGGTTTAAGTGTGTTATGTGTAATGAGAACTTATTTGTAGCTTTTACTCATTTTGCACATTTATCGATCTCCCTATGTCTCAGACTCTTGAGATCTTAGATGTGACATGTTCTGATAATTTCTGTACAAATGTATGCTGTGAACCAAGTATGCATTGAAAGATTTTTATGGTTGGGGACCTGGAGTAGGGTGTTGAAGTAGGCTCATCTTCTTGATGTGAGATGACTGTCAGCCAATAAAACATTGCTTCTTGCATGTGCAGAGGTGCTCGTTTTGTACCTCCGATTGGAAAAAATTATTATCCATATGACTTGGATCTTTGTATTGAAATTTTTTCAAAGGATATGATGGGCTTGTCTGTCTAGGGTGCTTGTGTGATAAAAATCCATTTTCATAGTACAGTTTTTCAAAGAGATGTCAAAAAGAAAAATGGTTTACTGCATGTTAGTTTTGCCTGTTTTACATCATCTTTCTAATGGTAATGAAGCTGAACCAAGTCGTATTACAGAAAGCCATTTTGATTTTGCTGGGACTTGCAATCTGTGTCTTCAAATGGTGTTGAAGTTCTTACCCAGTTTTTCAGTGTGACAACCCTTTAGTTTTTATGCTGGGTTTTCATATTTTGTGGGCTCCTTCTGTTCCTCATTCGTTGTGTAGTGCTAAGATGCAAATTGTTTCCCAGGTAGTACACAGTGCAGAAAGATTAGAGACAACTGCACTACTTCTTTCTCCTCAAAGGCCAGTTTTCCGAAGCTTTGCTGGGGCTGATCTGACCCAGAATGGTAGTCAGTTCACATTTTTCCTTTCTTGTCCTCTACAAGCTTTTCTCCAATTGGTTGGCCTCTCACTCACTGATGCTGATGTGGTGAGTCAGTTGTGAATTCACTGTCTTTTTTGCTGAAATGTATCCATTTGCTTGTCTGATGTGATAATGGGCTTCTCTTCCAGGAAATTTACAGCAAAGCGGAGAGTTTACTCTCAACTGCCTTTTCTGAGTGGGAAGTGATACTTTGTAAATCAACTTCCCTGGATTTGGTATGGGCCCAAGTTTTATCTGATCCATTTCTGCGTCGGCTTATTATCAGGTATCAACTTTTTTGTTTTGCATGTTATTAACTGCAGTCATCTGCACCCTAGATGCAGTGGAAAAAACCACCATTGTTGGTCTGCAACAGCCAACTTGATTGTAGCATTCCTTTGACAAAATAATGACCATATCCTTGACACGTCAAATATGAATCTCTACAAATAAATGATCATATCCTTGAGATGTCAAAATACGAAGGACTACTCCAACAATTGAAAGAGAAACTATAATGTTGCTTGGTAAATTTTCACACATGTACTCCACATTCTCTCTTCAGGTTTATATTCTGTCGGTCTGTGCTTTCCCTCTTCTGCCATACTGAAGATGATGAGCACTGTCTACCCGATTGCTTACCTTGTCTTCCCGATTCTGTCTCTTCAAGATCTGAAGCGGTTCAACGTAGTGTCCTCCAGCTAGCTCACATCCTTGGGGTTGCAGATTGTTTTCAGTCCAACCATACATAATTAAAATCTGGAGACATCTATCAGATACTGTAAATGACATGTCGACTTCTGGAATCCTAGATGTTAACTTGGTGAGCACTGATACAAGTATTGTTCAGTTGGGACTAATATTGATGGCTCTGGGGAAGAAGCTGATCAGTAATTGGATTTCAGCAAGGAGGACAACATTAATTTTTTTTTAGGGTTGGGGTTTGTGAGACGGTTTTGGTTATTTCAGTGTCTTGGCACACCCCTACTATTTATTAAGATCATGCTGTGGGTGTCATGTTGGTTTAAGCTAATTCAGGGGGTGTGGGTGTGTGTGTGCCTTGTTAGTCTTAGGGGCATTCTGTTGTATAATTTGATGGTTGTCATCTAAGAATAGGATGTTACAAATTAGAATTAATTTATTTATACCTTGTAAAAGAAACCGAGTTCTTCAATGAAGAGATTACCTTTCATTTTGTTTTTTGTTTTTTCAGAGGTCCATCTTAGTGCACTTAGAGGCCACGCCAATAGGAGGTTCTCGATTGGTTTCTTCGGTTGGGGGCATTGTTAGAAAGACGGTTAATTTCCTACCCTGGCCTTTGTGGGAAAACTTCTCTGTTGCTTTGGAAAATAGTATCATGGACATCATGGTGATAAGATTTTAAGCAAGAGACTATTTTCTGGTCATGCAGTCCCTAATAAATCCAAGCCAGAACTTTACGTGAGAAGTGCATCCATGATGTTGCTTTGGGAATTATTTTGTAGACCAATAATCACTGAATTTGATGGCAAAATCCACAAAACAGTATCTAGGACCGAGGACAACCACTTTGGAAATAGGAGTAGCAAAAGACTTGGCAGCTTTAAATTCTGAACGGTGAACCTGAGGAATTTTCACGGTTAACGAAGCCCTTGTTAAAGTTTTGGAGAGATGGGAGATTGCTTAACTTTAAAGGTGATTTGGTAAATCCAATTTAGCTCCTTGAAGGGTTCGACACAGTTCATAGGTGACCTCGGCCCCTGTGGTGACAAAATAGTACATCAAAACCGACCGACGTAAATCAGTGTTGCTGATATTAAATCAGACTGAAAAGGTGAACTTAATGTTAAAGGTTTTCGCATACACAGGGTCCAGGGGTAGTTTTTCTATGTTGCTGTACCCAACAATTACGCTACTTCAAAGCAAAATCCGACTTTGACGAGGTGGCCTAACGTCATCAGCAGTGGCGAAGAAGAAAGTCTCAAAAGTCTTTATTAGAGACCAACGAGTCAGAAGTTAGAAGACTCCAGCATCCCGATTCCATTGATTCTTCCTCTAGTACGATCAAATCATCATCAATTTATGAAGGCCTAAGTTCTAATTCATACTGATCAGCTAAGCTACTGAATAAAGGGGGTACTTAATGGTCGGTGGTTAATGATGATGTTATAGCTATTGCTGATTATGACTCATTCCATTAGGGGTTCTTGGCTAAAGATAGCCCAGTGGTCCCTTTAATAAACATGTCAGCTAAACTCCAAGTCTCCCAACTACTCTAGTCTCTTAAGTAGTTAAGTCATAAGTGTATGTGGCTTCAGAGTTTTGGGTCATGTAGTGTTTGGTGTCTGGGTCCTTTGAAAATGACTTACATCATAAATCCATAGGACCCTAAATGTGTGTTTGGTGCTTTTCCGTTCACATTATGATTTTGTATCCTTTAATTTCCATCACCAAATAAAAAAGACTAATTTCCTTCAAACCCACATCCTTCACCTAACTTAACTACAGTTTCAAGTGCAGTCCTACGTGGACAAGACCATCAATATCCACTCACACAATAAATTCCGGTAAGAGTCCCTGTCATATAATTAGAGTTAGGATTCTATTTCACTAAGGAATCTATTTCAAATTGACAAATTACCCATAGACCCAAACCAGGTGATCCCTCATACGTAGACCACACAAAAGGTGTTAATGGAAGAGCTGTTATACATAAAAATGGCAAGACTTCGTTACTTTTTGGGCCCTCAAAAGCATATAAGCATCACTTCTGTTGCTCGTTGGACCATGAGAGTAATGTGAGAATTCTTCTCTTTTCAATTTTTTTTTTTTTTTTTTTGCCTTTTTCTTTATGAAGCTTTCTTTTTATCCTCTGTTATGGATTTGAGTTTCTGATTCACATGAGACATTCTGAAAGCTTTTCGTGATGTACAAGTGGGTGGGGGAGAAGAGAATCCAAACCCGTGGACGAGTTGAGTTAAAGCACAGCTGTGCGTTTTTGTTTGTGTTTGTCACGGATAGTTTAAAGAACACTGAAGCATCAAGTAAAGAATACCACCAGCTAATGCTGATGAACCATTCTATCATTTGCACGCTTTATCCATACTTAAGGTTTAAAGTATCCCACGATATCATACGATACTAGTCAATACGTATCTATATTTGACCCAACCAATACGATATATCTCGACACATCTCTCTATTAAATTGCACTAAAATACATTGTCAGAACGATACAATACTCAATATGGGACGATACGTCTCTTAAAATCACATGAAAAAAATACGTTACTCGTTACCGATACTTTAAACCTTGCCCATACTTCCATTGATTATAATTATTTCTAGGGTAATTTTCATCTGGACCCCCGAGGTTTGGTTTATGTCATTTTTAGTCCAAAAAAATTAAGACTTTGCATCTACCTCCCCTGTACTATGAAAAAAGTCAATTTAAGGACAAAGTATCACTTTTATGACCAATTTGCCCTTTATTTTTTTTTTTAATTTGAATTTTTACATAATTTAAAAACTTGAGGAATCAAATCGAAGAATAATTTAAAAACTTGAGGATCCAGATCAAAGAAATCATCCCTTTTTTTTAAAATTTCTTCAATAGTAGTCGTGCTACAGGATTCAAACGCATTTTCAGTGGAAATTCCAAGCTTCAAATGCATCTTCCTGTATGAACTTGAAAAAACAGCATATTCCCCATTTGAGTTCTAACTGAGCAAATCTGAAAGCAAACTAATTAGAAAAAGGAAAGAGAAACCAAAAAGAACTTCCTATTTTTTACCGTTTGAAGATTTTCTAACGCTCTTTTGTAATCAATGGACAATTATTTGAGCAGGTTAATGGCTTCTGGGGTTTATGTGTTGTGTTGGCTAATACTTTATGCCATTGTCGATTAGTTGTTCTTTGTTGAACGACTCCAAAAGCTTCTTGGGCAATTTGCTATGGAACCTTTTGCGATTTCACCATCCATGGAGAGGAAGAGAATCAGAGATGTAGAATAAGGGAAAACCATGAATTTTTCTAACCAATCACGATTGCAAACGTCGGCCACTAGGAAATATCAAGAATTTTTAGGGTTTACAAACTTCGGCCCCTACACCGAGGGAAAGATCAAGATTTTTACACAGAGGGAAAGATCAAGATTTTTAGGGTTTACAATTTGTTGTGTACTTTCCCGTAACGTAAACATTACGCGATGGTACGAGAGGGAAAGATCAAGATTTTTTAGGGTTTATAGTGTGTACTTTCCTGTAATAAACATTAGCGATGGTAGGACCAGAAAAAAAGAATAAAATAAACATGGAGATTATGTATGTAAAAAATTTTAATTAAAAAAAGGGCAAATTGGTCATAAAATGATAATCTGTCCTTAAATTGACTTTTTCTATAGTACAAGGGAGGCAGATGCAAAGTCTCAGTTATTTTGGACTAAAAATGACATAGAGCAAACCTCAGTGGTCCAGATGAAAATTACCGACAAAAGTGCACACTTATTTAATGATTTAAGATTTCTTCTATTCGAAGTTCTCATCTTTTTCGGGTGGTGTGGGTTTCCGTTCCCCAACCTATCTCCTATCCATGTGAGAGTATTCCTCTTTACATCTCTTTACATGTGTATAAAAGAGAGAATAAAATAAGTAATTATGAGCATCAAGTCTGCTTATATTATAAAGCTAAACTCCATGAAAGAATTAAAAGATTCTCACTTCACCATAATTTAAGAAAGTCATGAAGATGCTTTAGGGCTACCTTGGTTGCTCCCAAATTATATTAGATTGAGTTGGTTAGGGTGTATTTAATGGTCAGTCATGACTTGACTTAAGATATCCATTTATAGTTGGGGAAATGTGCTATACTAAATTCAACTACAAATGTTCAACTACCCCTAAACTCCTAGAGTCCAAACTTTGAGATCTCTTAAGTTTAATTATGATATATCAATTGTAAATGCATTCGAAACTTCTTTAATACTTAATTACAAAAACATTAACACCTATTAAATTTATTTTTGTCTAATAAGTCATAGCCAACTCCAAAACATTAAGGGATTGTTTGGTTACATGAATCTAGAGATTTCATGAATACAAGATTTATATCTGTTTGGTTGTGAAAATTTTTAGATTCATCATTTTACATTAAAAACGTGAATCTGTAGATTTATGGGTATGGAGTGAAATCCAAAGATTTCATCTCTACTATAAAAACACTAAATATTTGCGTATTCACAAAAATCACAAATGAATCAAGAGATTTCATTCCACATATTCGGTTAGCCAAACAATTAATTTTATAAATTGTGGTTCCATAAGTTTGAAATCTCTAGATATTTGAAATCTCCATACTCATGTAACCAAACAGGCCCAAACAATCTCATGCTAAATTTAAAACATAATTCAATTATATAATTTTAAGAGTAATCATGTAATTTTATTTAAAAACATTTTTTTAGGTATTTTAAGGGTTCATGCAGTTATAGAATTCAAATTGAAGGACTATAAGAGTTAGGGATAGACCTACGATAACCTTAAGAAAAGTGGTGAGAAAAAACATGCATAGCTTATACTTTGTATCTAGTAGGACTTCAAACATAATTGATTGGAAAATTAGAATTCATATACTGACCTCATTTAATTGGAGCAAAATTTATTATTGTTGTTGTATGTAAATATATAATTTTTTGTAACCCATATAATTAGATTATTAACATGTATCTTATTTCAAATGTGGCAATAATTCAATTATGTATGATTTTTTCTCTCCATATGGGTGGATGAACCAAATTCAAAAAAACGGTAGCTGTAAACCTTATGCGTATTGGAGATTTACCATTCCAGAATTGCTCAATTGATAAAATCAACACCCTTAAATCTTAATAAAGAAGTCGGTAGCTTTATTCGCTCAGTAATAAGTTAATAACCCGAACCCTATTATAAAAAAAATCGTTTATTCGAAAAAGAAATTATTATTATTATTATTTTGTAAATAAGGTATCAGGACTCGGAGATCATAAATACTAGAAACCGTGACGGCGACGGTTTGTCGGAAATCGGAGCGATAGGGATTGACTCTTCTAAGTTCCATCCCACACTTCACGCCCTGTTTGGCGTCATACGCATGGAAGGTCTCTCTCTCTTCTATTTATTGGGGAAAAAGTAAATCTATTTATCATCCATTTTATATATATATTATTTATTTATTTATTATTATTTTTTAAAAATTTTTATTAAGTGTATAAAGATCATCACGATCTCACTCGTTGTAGTTGAGGACAAAAAAGCGTAGTGGAAACGAGGAAATCCAAGTGTGAAGCAGAGACGGTAGAGAAGCGAGTAAAAGCAGAGTTGTAGCCAACAAGAAGAGACACGAGTGGGAGAGGGAGGCATTACTTCCTTCTTTTGCTCTAAATGATTTGTTGTGCACAATCTTTTTCATACGTTTTAGAGATAAAAACTCGGATTGAGATGCAGAAGCACAGGTATAGAACTTGGGTTCTGTTGCGAACGGTGTTAACGTTTTCAGTGTGTGTCATAGCTCTGGTGGCTCTGCTCTCTATTCACGTTGTTCCTTTCTCCAATGACCCGAGGCTCTCCGAATCTTACAAGCTCCCAACGGTAATCCACTCGAATCTTGCCGTTTCGCCCTCTTCTGGGAGTTCTTTTGTATTTCAGTTGATTTCACAGTAGAGTAGTCATCAGTTGCAGATTTGGGTTTTGGTTAGGGTTTATTCTCTTGGGGTTGCCTCTTTGGTTTTAGGATCTATATTCATCGTTTCTTAGATTATTTTATCCTCAAAACGATTTTTGTGAAACTGTTGTCCTCAGTATTCACAGGTATCCACATTCTTTTTCCTTTTTCTTGTTTCGGTAGCATCCATTAAAGTTGCGATTTGCGAGAAGGGAATGGTTTTCGTATCTTGTTTGGCAATATCATAATGATGCTTCTTAAAGAAAAAGTAGGACTGTACTAATTGTCACATGTGTTCATGCTCATTTAGAAACTTTCGTTATTGCAGCAACATGAAATTGGACATCAGATGCGGCTCAATGAGCTAACATGGTTGCAAGAGCTACCTCCGCCCCAATTTTTCAAATCGCCCCCGCCGTTGCCTAAGGTTTTTGTTTTTTCTTTGTAAATCTTTTGAGATGACTCATATTGTGGATAATGAGTATTGGTTTCTGCTTCTCTTCGTTTTCTTTCCTTCTCCCCCCCCCCCCCCCCCAACCTTTAATTTTAGGGGTGATGTCGAAGAAAAAGCTTAAAAATTTTGTTTGATTTTATGTTTCATGCTTGCCAGCAATAATCTGATGTCCAATGGATCAAAATGCCTTAGACCTAGATGTGTTTTTTGATACAAAGTAGTCATACATCTTTCATGGTTTCACTCCTTTAGACTTGACAGTTGAATGGTGCAAGGGGGATTTTGGATTCTCGGAAGTTGTGGAAGCAACCACGTAATCGTGATTTTGTTCCTTGTGTTGAGCCTAGTTCAATTTATTCATGTAAGAGAATTCTGTTTTGGATTAATATGATTGGATAGGAATCACTACGTTAATTTCATTTTCTGCCATTGTTTATCAACTTATATATCTAGTAAATTCTCTCCTGCGGTTCAGCTCTTCCAGAGTCTCGGGGTTACCTGCTTGTCCATACCAATGGTGGTCTTAACCAGATGCGGGCTGGGGTCAGTATGATTATTCCTCTTTCTGGATCTAATTATGAACTTATGTATCTATATGACATATGCATCCATATGATTATCATGCATGATTCTATAACAATCTGCAGATGTGTACTGTATCAGCAGAATCTGCATGTTATTTCCTGCTTTGAATGCTTGTGCTTAATCAGTTTGATTCTCTTATGGGAAAATAGAAGGCAGTTAACCCCAATGTCTATTATTCTGGTTTTATTGTTATGAAGGAATTCTGCATGTCTAGGTTTTACGTTTTTATTAGGTAAGGAAATTGTGCATGCCTTATTCATTAAATAGTTTGTTTCTAAATTGTGTAGCATCACTACCATGTAAATTATTTGTATTAAGGAACCTCTAGTTGTGGATGAGTGGTACAGAACTCAGATTACATCATTTCCCAAAGTGGCTGTCATCACCAAGATCTGTAGAACTTCTGTGAAGGATTGCTAATCAGTCCAGCATATTTATAGCCAGAATGGATGGCTGGTGGACTGTTCTGGCTTGGTGCTCAATGGTCTGACTAGCTGGTCCAGTTCTTCAAATGGTCTGGAATAAATAGCATAGAAGATCTGATGTATCTAAAATAGAATTCAGCGCTACTCATATGATCTTAATCTGATCCAACTCTATTTTAGAGGTTTAGGATTTTGAAAGGGGAAGTGGGGCTTTAGGGTTTCTAGGCTTAAGTTGGAATTGGGACTGGAACTTGGTTCAAGTGTAAAGTGCTCTTGGGGAAGGGTTTGATATAGCTTGGATCAATTCTGATCTCAATCCCTAAATTTTGAGGCGATTAAGAAGAACTAGGGATGGTTGGTCGAAGGGGTCTGGATGGGGGGAGGGATTTGGGCTGGGAGATCGTGTACTAGTACTGTATGGAGATCGGAATTTGGATTTCCTTACCTAGTCCCTTGTTGTAGTCCATCAAGAGTAGCATCTTGTAGGGATGGTCTTCAATGTTTATTTTCATTATCTGCCTGGATTGGATATTACCTGCCAAACTCCAGTCAACAACTTGGATTTTACATACCAAGGAGCCTGCAACCAGGATATTACTCACCAAGCCTCATCAGAAGAGAGAGAGATTGGTAGAAGCAGTTTCTTTGCTTAGAAATTTGATAACTCAAAATTTTTATTCATCCTATCGTGGGTGTTTTTTATTTATTTTTGGGTTGGGGGTTGGGAGTTGGCTGGAATTGTGGGTTTTTTTTTTTTTTTTTGGTTTGGTTGGGGGGGGGGGGGGGGGGTTTGGGAGTTGGCTGGTCCAATTCTTGAGAAGAATTGTACACTAAATTTCATAACTTTAAGCGTACTCAAAACTAATGTAAAACAGAACAGAGACACGCTCATCCGTGGAGATGTAACCTTTAGTCCTAATTACGAACTAACTAAAATATAAAAGCTGATAAGTTTTAGAGGGATGTCAGGATTGTATTCATTTTTGGTCAATGAAAGCTTTCTCTTTGCTTCCTATCATGGTATGCTCTTCCCATTGTGTTTGTCTTTGTGCTCTAACCGGTTGGTAGCTTATGTAGACAAGGATAACTTCATACCATTTGAACCAAAGAGCAAAGGAAAAACATCAAAACAATTAATTTGGAGGTTGACCATGAGCCTAGTGAGGTCAATGATGATAGTGATGGGTGACTGTAAGTATCACTATGTTATCCGCCTCTGTTAGCTTTGTAGAAGGGTTTCTAGTGAAGACGACAAAACTTGGAGCTGTAGCAGTATTTTTCAGACTAGTGACTAGGGTGTGATGTAATGATGAGATCTGTAATTTGGTGATTGAACCACACAATTACTCCAATGGTGCTTGATGCGGAAACAGAGCCTTGGGCCAACCCAAACCAGCGGGGGTTTTGCACCAAAAGCCAGGTCCAGATTGAGTTGAATTTATTTTATTTGAAAAATAATATTTGTGCTTATATTGTTCTATTTATTTTTGAAGTTAGATTAGTAGGGAATTGGTTTTTAATTTTTTAGTTTCCTTATCTCAGTTAGTGTCCTAGTCAAAGAGTTTGTCTTAAATTAGGAGTCTTTCAATTTCTATATATGTGATGTAATCCCCATCGTTAGACAGAGGGAGGAAAATATCAATTTATTATATGTATGTGAGAGCCTGTGTGGCTGGTATGTGCTTGTGTATCATCCCCCCCCCCCCCCTCTTTCTTTTTCGCATCTCTTCGTATGGGCTATCCCCTTCCCCTTTCTTCCTCTTCTATTTCTCCTTCTGTGAAAGCCCACCATAGGAAGCCATCTCAGGTTTGTACAGGAAAACAATAGGGTAAAGAAATGAATTGTGGTTTAAAGACATTTAATTACAGTTTCATAGAGTTTTCCACCATGAGTAGGAGTAGAAGGAATCTGCTGTTAAAATCTAGATATGTTTGAGGAAGTGGTTTTTCCTTGCTTGCATAAAGCTTTTCTTTTCCAACACTTGGTTTCCCATCAATGTCTAGTCCTGCACCTACTAAAATTTCCCATCAATGTCTAGTCCTACACCTACTAAAACAGCTAAGTTGGAACTAATATGGTGCTAACTTTAATAGTTGTCTTATTTATTTAATTTAATTTTTAGTTTTATTTATTTATTATTTTTTTTTTTGAGGGGGGGGGGGGGGAGTCTGCAAAGAGCTTGCTGGGACAAATTTGGATAGATTCAGGTTAATTTAAGAATAGCTACAATAATATAAATGGGACAAGAGGACTGCTCAATAAGACCTTCAAGCATATAGCTACATATTGTCTGATATGCAATTGTTTAAAGTCCTCCACTGGCGCTGAAAAGAATCTTTTCTTGAATGCAGATATGTGACATGGTAGCTGTGGCCCGTATCATAAATGCTACTTTAGTCATTCCAGAACTCGATAAGCGTTCATTTTGGCAAGATTCTAGGTATACATACTTTTCCTGTACATATTTGCTGTATGCAGATATGAGACTTTTGATGCTTAAAATGTTCACTTCAATTGCAGCAACTTCTCTGATGTCTTTGATGAAGATCATTTTATAAGTGCTTTGGCTAATGATATTAAAGTTATTAAGAAACTTCCAAAGGAACTGGCAAATGCTACCCGGGCAGTGAAGCATTTCAGGAGTTGGTCTGGATTAGATTACTACCAAGATGAGATAGCTAGCATGTGGGAAGAATACCAGGTTTGTCTTGCTGCATTTAAAAAAAAAGAAGTGCAAGATCCATTTACTTGATGCGATTCATAAACCTAACTCATAGATCTAATTGAATCCATTTTGAATAGGTCATTCGAGCTGCTAAATCTGATTCTCGCCTAGCAAATAATAACCTGCCTCCTGATATTCAGAAGCTGCGTTGCCGTGCGTGTTATGAGGCTCTTCGCTTTGCCCCTCGAATAGAGACAATGGGAAAAGTGAATAAGCAAACTCACGTGCTTTCTTTATTTCTATGTTGGTTCTGACTTTGCTCCAACAATTACAATAACATGATTTGTGGGTTACCCCTTGTGGTTGACTTGCAGTTGTTGGTGGAACGCATGAGGTCGTACGGTCCTTATATTGCATTACATTTACGTTATGAGAAGGACATGCTAGCCTTCAGTGGATGCACTCATGGTCTTTCCCCATCTGAAGCAGATGAACTAACTCAAATCAGGCAGGAGAAAACTTTTCATTGCCTCTATGGAGTATTTCTTGGAGAAATATGTATTCTTTAGCTGTGCTGATCTTTAGCCTGTTCTTTTTGTCGTCCTGTAGAGAGACCACTGCCTATTGGAAGGTAAAGGAGATTGATTCTGAGGAACAGAGGGCCAAGGGCTACTGTCCTTTAACTCCAAAAGAGGTTGGGATGTTCCTTTCTGCTCTTGGATACCCATCAAGTACACCGATTTACATTGCTGCAGGAGAAATATACGGTGGTGATTCTCGGATGGTTGATCTACAATCCCGCTATCCACTATTAATGAGCAAGGTATGGATTGACCAATCCTTGTGTTGCTCTGTGCTTAGAATGTGTGATGCTTCAATTTCTATGTGGTTCTCATTTTTCCATGTCATGGTTGGTTGTAAAGGATCAGGGGTTTGGGTGTGAAGGATGTGCATCCTATGGTATCATGGGGGCACTAGTCCAACATTCATGTTGGGAGCTCCCCAGGGTTTAAAATCCACAGACATATTTGTGCTTGTGGATAGAATAAGGTTCTAAAAAAATAGACACAAATTACAATACAAAAAGTTTGTTTTACATGGTCATGGAGAGTGATCTTGGAGGGAGGCCTTGGTGCAATAGTATTCTCTCCATGAAGCAGGGTACAGCTGTTACGATATGATCATCCCACAGATAGTGGCAGGCCCTCTTGCACTGGTTGCACCTTTACGGAAAGTAATCTTACATTAATGCTATTGCACTGCCCATCTCAACTTTATTGGTTACTTTGTATTGAAAATTTCCCTGTTCATTATCAATGATGTTGGAAGCCCGATCTGGATAGATATAGGACCATGTGAATTGGTCATCTGTTGAACATAATGATCAAACTCGATTATAAGGTCAACTATGTATGAGATCTATTTTTTGACCACCCAAGTGTTGATAAAAATTGCCTTATGTCAGTGATGCTTTTAGGCTGAAAATTCACTACCTGCATGGAGGGCGGTGTCATACAATTTTGAGAGCCAAGTGATCTGTTATGTGGCAGATTAATGAAGCTCCAAGGATTTGTGTAGAAGTTCTTCGTTTGCTGTGTTATTTATAATAATAAAAAAACATATATATGAAGACGACAAACAAGAAGAGCAACTAAAAGAATTGAACTGCCATTAGATAAGTGATAGACACTGAAAGAAATGTGTATGCTAAATATAGGACTAAATTATGGTTAACTTAGACATAGCTAACTCAAAACAGTGAATCAGATTACCAGTAATAACCTCCACAGCATGGTGCATGCAAGGACTGAAATTAAGCTTTAGGGTTCTGCTGGAACTCTGGCTTTACTCCCAAGAACAAAGGCTGTAATAGGTATTGAATGTAGGCCTTGATAGGCTGAACCAAGTTTCTAAACTTGGGTTGTTACAGATGTGTCAGAATGCAAGTATCTAACAGGTCTTGAAATGAAAAGGTACGAAAGTGTGTGCAAAACTTAAACCAGCCAATAGAATGGTACCAAATCTAGTTGAGCATCAGCTTGCATGGAAGAGATGCACCACTGAATGTTTCACTTAATTCTGATGGTTGATTGGGAGGTATCCAAGCTACACAAAATTAGAAGGTTACACTTTACAGGCCAAACCAGCCATAAGTTCAGACTTATGGAGGTCCTGATGCAGGGCTTCTGCTCCCAAACTCTGCAATTTCTGGTGGAGAAATAAGAAGTTATGTTGGTTATTTTTTTAGCTGCTGCTTGGCCTATGGCACGAGGACGTGCCAGTTCCATTTCTTATCCTGGCTGCACCTGAATGTTTTTAACTGTTGGATTAGAAAAGGGCACCTCGTGCATCCATGGGAGATGTTATGGCCGTGAACAGAGGTTCCCCAGTTGTTAAGTTGGCAGAAAACTGAGTTTTGAACCGAATCCACAGGGTATTTGCAGTCTCTGTTTTGTTGAATCAATAGCAGCAGCAAACTCTTAACGCTAATCTTGAATGTTTTGGGGGAATGACAGGAGCCTTCTGATGGTCTTCACAGTGGGCAGCAGTCTCAAGGGCTGTTCAAAAGGGGACTGATTGAATGGAAGAGAAGAAGAGAATAAGAACAGTGGAAGTTAAATGGATAATGGGATTAGGTTCACGCAGACTGGTTCCTAATTTTTGTCAAATGCAGCTTCATTCGACTATTAGCATTGTAGGGAGGCTTGTAAAAGCCTTTACAATGAATTGAAGGCTATGGCTCCTCAACTTACAAAGAGAACGGACACTTGACATGAAAATAGAAACTAAATAAATGCTGCAGCTGGATTCTTCTTCGTATGGACTCCAATTGATATTAGTCATTGGACTAGTCATATGGTCCTCACCAACAATTCTGCCAGCACTTGAACTCAAAGTTTGTTAGAAGTTGACATCATCACCAGCAACTTCAGACAGGTTGGTTTGGTTCACTGATGGCTAAGTGAACCAGCCCTCTTATTGTGCAAGCCTATGCACATAAGAAGGATTTGGGCTTTGAAAAAGATGTCCAACTTTGACTAATCATGTAACAATCAATGATTTTTGGAAGAGAGAGGAACTAGAGGAGGATTAATGTTCTAATCCACGCAACACTAGGTTTCAGAAAACCCACAAGAAGCCAAATTTGTAGACAAGGAAAATATCCAATTCAGCTGCCGGGGGGGGGGGGTCAGGAATGCTATTCTATTCAAATACTATTCTGAGTTCTGATATAGGAGAAAATACACCATAGTGACTCTTAGAGATGGCATTTTCTGACAGACAACACTTAGAGATGAATGAAAAGCTGCTTGAAGGCCTTGATAAACTAGATGAATCGTCCATTAAAACTTCTACCATCTGATGATGGAGTGGGAAGAGGGCCCCAGCCCATGCAGAAGTAGGAGCCAAACCAGGGGCAAATTGGTTATTTTCCACCCATGGTTCGAGTTATATTAGTATGGGCAGTCCGGATTTAATTTTGGAATTTAATTCTATTTCTTTTATTATTTTTGGAGTCCAAATTGGAAAGTAATTTAGTTGTTTGTTTATTGGTTGTTGAGTTGGTTAGGATATGAATTCCTTATGTTAAAAGTGGTTTCAAGTTGGTTTTATTTGTAGTTAGAGTCCTATTATGGTAAGTACTAGTTAACTTAAGGGTCCAGTTGGATCCCTATTAAAGTCTATTGGGGTTTTGGAGGCTATAAATAGCCTAATCATTTGATGTAAGAGTCAGTCTTGGTAATTGAATGAAATGAAATTGAGTTTTGGCTTAAGAAAAGTCGTTGGAGCCTCTAGGGTGAGCTGTGGGTGGGTTCTGTGCACTTGCTCTTTAATTTCGCCATCTTCTTCTCCATGCTTTCAACTGCAAGTTCCAGCAAGCTCTCTCGGTTACAAGTTAAGAAGTCCCCTAATGTCTCCCCCTGCAGTTTCAGCCCAGCCCACCCTTCTCTAACCACTGTGGCCTTCCCCGTTGTCTTCTTCTTCCCTGCGTCACAGCATACCTCTTTCCCGTCTTACCTTTAACCCCAGCCCCTTAGACCCTCATCACCCTCCCCTAGCATCGCCCTAAGCCTTAGAGTCCATTTCTATACGCAATTGCCCACTCAGCCCTAGTTACACAATTTTGTGGAAAACTTCTGCAGCTCATCTTCTACAATAGAGTTCTGCAGAATTTTTCAAAACCCTAGATTAACCTAATTCAGACCCAAATCCCAAGTCCAGCCATCATTTGCACCTTAGAACTACCTCAAAACCCTCGGTTCAGTCACTCCCCTTTACTGGACTATCCTGGGGTAACTCTTAAGTCTAGGGAATTTATTTAAGAAACCCTAATCCTAGACCCGGGTAACATTATGGAGATGGGAGATAATGAAGAGTTCTGATTGAATAAGGAAGTTTGAGATCATGAGTACCCAAGATTCAAAGCGACCTGGTTTGAAGGTGTGATTGGTATAAACAGCATTATTAATCCACAAACGCTGAGGAATCAACTAGATAATGGATGGAAAATGCAGAATTTGATACCAGAATTGGTATAATTAAGAAATACTGACCTGTTTAGCAACTTGAAGGATTACAGAAGATCACCATCAAAGGCCTAGGCTGTAATTTCCTCAGCAAAATTTTGATTCACCACAGAGCTTTCACAAGCGGACATTTGATTAAACCAGAGTGTATGCTTTAGAGCTTGCATGGTGACATTTTTTACGAAAAGACTGAAGTGTGCTTTTGATGGAAAATAAATGCAACCATCTGAAACATCCTTCCACCAAGCTGGAAGTGGTTTTCTACAAGAATAAACTTTTTTGTTAACTAATGAGATATAATAAGTGTCCCATATGATCAAAAACTTCGGCCAGATTAGCATTAGGAGTGTTAACTTGATGGATGGAGCAGCTAAGTGTCCCATATGATCAAAAACTTCATCCAGATTAGCATTTGGAGTTTTAATCATACAATATTACGCAATTCTCAGTTCCTTACAGATAACGAACTTGCAATAACTTAATGGATGGAGCAGCTCATACTGAATCCGTGATTTTGGGTGGAACCATGTGTTTTTGAATAACCTAATGATCCTGATGACACCTCCTTCCATCCCATGTTCAGTTTCATGCAATTTGAACAAGCCACTCAGTGATAACACTATTTATGGTTTTGCAGTTTCAGACATTACTTTGTTGATTGGTCACTTGGTTGATGGAACAATATAATTTTGAAAACTTTGAATTTTCTTTTTCATTTGCATGGTTTTTCATGCCCAGTAAACATTTTTTGCCAGGAAAAGTTAGCGTCTGTCAATGAGCTTGAACCTTTTATGCATCACGCATCGCAAATGGCTTCTCTCGACTACATAGTTGCAGTGGAGAGTGATGTCTTTATTCCTTCATACTCTGGGAATATGGCACGGGCAGTTGAAGGCCACCGTCGTTTTTTGGGACACCGGAAAACATATTCTCCTGACAGGCGAGATATTTTGGATTTTTTATTTAGGGATTGAACAGTATTTCTCTTGTATGCATTTCAATATCTTCTTCAAGGGGTCTATAAAAAAAAAAGTTCCCTAGCCTTCTAATGAAGGAAAGCGCCACCTCATGGTGCTTCCCCTGCCCCCCCTCTTTTTTGAACCTGCTTACTAACCTCATCTTCCTTCGCAGGAAGGCACTTGTTCATTTGTTTGATAAAGTGGAACGGGGATCACTGAAACAAGGCAGAATCCTCTCTGAGAAAATAGTTGAAATCCACAAAAGAAGGTATTGTGTTGGAAGAATACTCTGTATTGGTAGTTATGCTGTCTTGGAATATGATAATGTGTATCTTAGTCTAATCTGTATTATGCTTTGTTGTCCATGGGGCCTGCTGACGAGGCTTCTTTGGCAATGGTTTGCTTGGTCAATGAACCTTGTGTTCTTCAATTGTGCCCTTTTTTCCTCAGGAAAATTACCCTAGAGTGCATCCCATTCTTTTATGGCCTATTGGAATGGATACTTATCATATCTTGTGGATACCAGCATGGAGATCCAAGAGTAATTTTCCCCCCTGGTCGATGAATCTTGTGTTCCTTAACTCCCCTAGCTTCCCAGTAGAATGTCCACCGAAGTGCATTTCATTCTTTTTTGGCCCACTGAAATGGATACGCCCTAATTGGTGGGTGTCAAGAGTAGAGAACAAGTTTTTTTTTCTTTTCTTCCAGCATATTATTTGATATTATGTTCCCTTTTCAATGTCTTGACAATTGCACAGACAAGGATCCCCGAGGAAAAGGAAAGGCCCCATTCCAGGAACCAAGGGGAAAGAAAGGTTTCGATCAGAAGAAGCATTTTATGTGAATCCACTACCCGATTGTTTATGTCAAAAGGAACAAACTAGCAGTAATACTACATTTATCCACCGCTTAGATTAGAAATATGCACTGAATTACTCTATAAGTGCATGCATATCAGTTCCCTATTAAGTCAAAAGCCCTTGGAGCTGGTTCTGCCATAACACTGCGACAGCGTGATGTGTATATCCCCAGAGGCTAGTTTGCTGAGGGAAGTGCAAGTGTACATGAAGATGGTGGGTGCGCATGGAGAGGAAGCTACTCAAGACGATGCCTGGAAATACTGTATTGTACTTTACTTGTGTAGTCTTCGAGTGTATTTAGTTAGGGAAACAAAAAAATGAAGAGGGAAATTTACTTGGTATAGCATGGCCGTTGGACGTAACGACTGCCGTTTCTTGTATCTATTCAATTAGTAGTTAAACTGACCAATAAAAAGGAGAAGCAAAGAGCATCTGTTGCATTCTTGTTTACTCTTCTGATGTTGATTCTTTCTTCGGTGGATTTTGTTATTTACAAGGTGGTGAATTGGTATGTTCTAACTTTTTTTCCGATCGTCTATCGTCATATTGCCAAATATTCCTTTTGATTTCCTTATCTAACCCATGTTTTAAAGAATGGAAATCAGATTGGTTGAATTGGTGAAACTCATCATGATTCCAGCCAATCTGGTGCTGCTTATCGATCGGTGGTTCACTTCCTGTATAGGGTTTCAATATTCAGATGGGTTGGTTGAATTGTTGAACCAAATCCTGATTCAGGCCAATGTAGAGCGGTCTATTAATGTTGGGTTTGTAGGGTTTAGACCGATTCCAACCCGCTAGATCCCCATTTTGAGTTTACCTTGAGCGCTGGGTGGAAGTACAAATTCATGTGAATGGCCACGTACCTTAGAAGTCCTGAACAATTTCGCGAATAACCTTTCCAAATGATTGTTTATTTATCGAGTGAGATGTGGGCTCTTCTGGTATTTGCGGATTTCTCTGGATTAAATAATATAACAAGCAGTGAAGAAGAAGGCCAAACCAAAGAAAAAAGAAAAGATTTAAAAAAAGAGGAGACACAAATTAGGAAGAATTTTGAGAAGATTTTTTTATTTTATTTTTTGTTGGTTTGAGTTGGTGGGGCGGGGGGGGGGGTGTTGGGGTTGAAAATGCATTTAGTCAAAAAGAAGACCGATACCGGCTAGAAAAAGTCCTCCCTAAGCTAGGCAAGCGGAGTTTTGCCACACTCCCATGGTTTTCTCCGATAGAACCTCTTAAGCTAGGTTATATCATATATGACTAATCCGTGTTCGATCCGGGTCGCACACCTGGCTGTGGTGGGTGAGTCTCCCAGAGGAAATTTTTTGCATCCACAAGGTTAAGGTGACCAAGCTGCTTACCACTTGGACCAACTAGGTACATGATAAAGTGTACATGAAAAAAAAGAAATAGATAGCTGTTTAATATCAAAGAAAAGATTTTGAGAAGAAGTTCACTAGTATATACTGGCAAGGTTTAGCCCCTGGGAGGTACATATATATTTGGGGCTCCGCTATGGATTCTTCGATGTTTTGGGTGAGTGACCCCAGACCTTCCTCAAAAAACCCAAAAAAAAAGAATTTTCATATTTTTTTTTGGTAAACAGCAAATTTATTCAACGGGCAGAGAGCGGGGAAGAACAAAGGTCCACCAACCACAATGTAGAAGACGACAATTATTGGCTAAGAGATCTGCAATTACATTAGATCTCATAAGAATAAAGACAGGGATATAATGTATGAAGTTATCCATTAAGTAATGAATATCTAGGATCAAGGGCTCCACTACCATTGGGGGTCGGATCTCACCATCAAGATACCTGATTAGTTACTTACAGTCAGATTCAATAAGAATTGACTCATATCTACTTGCAAGAGCCTCCAATAATCATGCTCTAAAAGTAATAATTTCTCCTTCTTCAGCAGAATTGTAATGTCCAGGTATCGATGAAGCACCCAAAAGTTTGCCTTCAGCATCTTGGATAATAATGCCCGCCCCACCTTCCTTGGTTCTCTCAACTCATGATGCATCGGTATTGACCTTCACAAAACCAAATGGAGGTGCCAAAGCTGCCGAACTGTTCCTTCACATTCAACCCCCAAGTCTGAAGTTGGATTGGCTAGTTTTTTATTGTCCCAAAACTCTTGCATAGAATAGACCACTTTCTCAACTACTTCTTGTGGCGTCCAACTCCTATCACCCATGATTCGATCATTCCTAGCTTTCCATAACTACCATATATAAAGGAACAAATACTTTTCATAATTTATGCATCCTTCTTATCTAATTTGCTGAATTCCTTCCATATAGAGATCCATTCCTGTAGAGTTTTACATTAATCTTCTGAGATTTTCCAAGAAAGGAAAGACCCAAACCATACACTCCTTGCAAACGAACAATGTAGTAGTACATGGGAGGTTGTTTCCTCTTCCAAATCGCATTCTCCACATAATGCATCTACCCCGATCTTCTTTGAAAGTAGGTTGGATGTTGTTGCTAGACATTCATTACAAGCTCTCCATAGAAAATTTCTGATTTTTTGCCATGTTTTGCAATTCCAAATCTATTGCCAATGTTTCTTCCTCAACTCATCCCAACTATGAGTTCTAGATGTAAAAGGTGTCTTCCTTTCCTCTTCCTCTTGATTTTGTACTAGTACTATATATGCATTTTTCACTGAGAACATTCCATCTTTACTGCAGCCCGAAACTAGTGCATCTTCATTAGGGAACAAGGCCAACTTAATGTTTAAGATTGCATTAGCCTCATTTGGAGAGAACCATCTAATGATTTCTATATTGTTCCATGTTATTGACTGTTGATCTATTAAGTTTACCACAGTTGAAATACTACATTCATCATGCTTTGTAGTATGGACTTTGAAATCCTTGATTGTAGGAATCCAAGGATCTTTCCAAACATCTATATGGTCTCCCATACCAATTTTCCAAATAAGCCCTCTTTTGAGTACTTCTCTACTTTCAATGATACTTCTCCATGCCCATGATGGATTGTTGCCCAAATTTGCTTCCAAAAAAGTTGTTTTTGGGAAATAGATCTTCTTAAGGAATTGTGCCCAACATGCATCCGGTTGAGAGAGAAGTCTCCACGCTACCTTACTTAGTAGAGTTTTGTTGTGCATTAGAGGGTCTTTAAAACCCACTCCCCTCTTGGCCTTTTCTTTGCACAATCTTTTCCAAGACTTCCAATGGATTTTTGCTCTGTCTTTTGTCCCTCCCCAAAAGAATCTTGCCACCCGAGCTTTGACCTTGTTGTGAATGGAATTTGGGATCTTAAAGTGAGAGGTGGCATAGATAGAGGATGGTAGAGCCACAGCTTTTAAAAGTACTTCCCGGCTTGGTTGATTTCGTAGTTTGTGTGTCGATCATTGGAAGCGGCTTTCCGCTTTATCACTAAGCGAGTGAAATAAAGCCATCTTAGATATCTCAAAATCCGTTGGAAGTCCTAGGTATTTAGTTGGCCCTTCTCCATAAGATACTTTCAAAATTTTTGAGAATCACCTCTTCACTATTTCCAATGTATTTGGACTGAAGTATACATTTGATTTCTGGTAGTTTATCGCTTGGCCTGAAGCTTTGCAATAAGCATTAACCTATTCTTTCAAAGCATGAACACTCTTCAAATTATCTCAGAGAAGAGTACACAGTCATCTGCAAACATCAAATGTGTGAGTGGATCCATTCTTCCTTTGATGCGATTATTTTAATATCACTCCTTCCCTCTCCAAGTGTGATCATTTGAGTCAAGTCTTGTGAACATATGACAAAAAGTGTTAGTGATAAAGGATCTCCTTGCCTTAGACTTCTTTTCGGTGTGACCATAAATGTATCAGATCCATTAATTAAAAAAGAGTATCTAACAGAAGATAATAATCTAAGAATTTTTATATTTGCAACATTGCAATGCGTAGAATATAATTCTCATAAGGAAATTCATGCATAGATAGGCAAACCAGACAAGCAGGAACTGACTACGTTATGGTTATTATCCTTATTTCATTTATTATAATTATACATCTATAGGTCTAGCTTTGAAGTTTGATCAAGTCCATCTTGGGTTTCAAACTGATGGATCCAGGTCAAACCTGCCAGACTAATATGGCAAGTTGATCAGGTGGTGATAATTTCTTTTGTCATTCCTGGCAGTCTGATGCTGACCCAACTTTAAAAGGTTAATGGACTTCACAGTTCACGTACACCCATCAAAGCCTAAGCCCACGATTTCCTTGCACGAAGGAGAAGAGAAAAGGGACTAAGGGAGTTTCCCGTGTAAATTCCTCTGTTCTCCTTATCCCACTCTGACCTTTGTTCCCAACTGAAAATAATCGATTTGAATCAACCAATAGGAAGCGAACATTTGTGCTTCACGATCCGTTTCTAAAGCCGAGAGCACATCTTATCCGTTGACTGAAGTAGAGAAAACACACTTTAACGTCGTTATAGCCGTTCGATATCTCACACGGATTACCACAGTGAAAAAGAATCCTGGCCGTCTAGTGTGGCAAACATGCCGACACAAAGTGCTCTATAAATAGCGCTTAACCGTCTTCGTTCGTCATTTTGCCTGTTCGGGTTCCTTCCTTTGTTTGGGTGCTTCAGATTTTCAGAACTCTGGTGTAGAAAAATAAGGTATGTGGAATCGATTTCAAGTTTCTGTTCTTCCTTTTCTTATATTATTAGTCGTTGATATCGTTGACGTTTAGGTTTAGGAAACTTCTTGTTTTTCCTCCTGTTTGCGTTTTGGTTCTTCATCTAAGTTGTTGATGATTTCACCTTGAAATCGTCGTTGTTGTTCTTGTAATCTTCGATTAGTTCTTTGTGTTGGTAATCCCAAGTCTTTTCTTGATGATGCCTTTTTTTTTTTTATTTTTTTTTATTTTTATGTTTCTGGTTAGACAACTTCTTGTTTAAATTTATTTGCCGTTTTTTAGGTTTTTACCACGAAGCTTGTCACCGTTGAATGGTCGATATATTTTTTCATCGAAATTCAATTAGTATTTCTGGTGGCCATGTTAGGCTGTTTATTCATTGGTTTTTCTCCGGCTGATTATTGTTGCTCTAATTGTTTTTGGTTTGTTATCTTTTTGCATTCTTGGGAAGTTAGGGTTTTCAGAACTATTCTTGAATGTTCAACATTGCATTCTGTTGAATGTTCAATCAAAATGGATAATTGTTGATTTTCTCTTTTTAGAGGCTTTTAGTTCCGACTTTTGTTGTCAGATTACCGCACGTAACCAGGTCGAGGGCAATTTTATTGAGATTTGTTTTTCACTTTTGAATCTGTAGATGGCTCGTACAAAGCAGACCGCTCGTAAGTCAACCGGAGGAAAAGCTCCCAGGAAGCAGCTTGCCACTAAGGCTGCTCGTAAGTCGGCCCCCACCACCGGAGGGGTGAAGAAGCCCCACAGATATCGCCCTGGGACTGTTGCGCTTCGGTATGCACATTTATGTGTTAACGTCTCTGTTTCCACTTTTTAATCAAGCTCAATGTTGTATCTGCTTCAACTTTTGATCGATTACATGTGTTTTTCTGCGACTTTATCCAGTGAAATTCGCAAATATCAGAAGAGTACTGAGCTTTTGATCCGAAAACTTCCCTTCCAGAGGCTTGTCCGTGAAATTGCTCAAGATTTTAAGGTAATATATCTGTTGTGGAAAGTATTTTTAGGCAATAATTTGAAGAGCTGGCATGATAGTAGCAAATTCTAAATGGTCTTTCTTGGATGCAGACTGATCTTCGATTCCAAAGCCATGCTGTCTTGGCTTTGCAGGAGGCTGCAGAAGCCTATTTGGTAGGACTGTTTGAGGATACTAATCTCTGTGCCATTCATGCTAAGCGAGTGACAATAATGCCCAAAGACATCCAACTTGCTAGGAGGATCCGGGGTGAGAGGGCTTGAGGAAATTCAAGCTATGAGGAACGATGCTGATCTATTGATTGATAGGGTTTATTTAGTGTTAATCTGTGTTTTATTTATTTATTTGGCGGTGTTGAATATCAAAGTTAAGTTGTGGACAACTATTTATGCAATTCACATTTGAACATATACTGTGGTGATTTTACCTGGGTTGTATTGGTGGTGTGCAGAGGGAAATATAGGTTTGCAAAATTTGTACTGTTTATAGGCGTGGATTGTTTTTCTGCGTGTCTCAAGTGTTCTGCCGGTGTGTCCAAGTTTGTGTCAAACCCACTTACTTTTAGTGCGAAACTTTGTGCTGAACTATGACAATGGTGCGAATATTGAGATGTGTCTCAAGCCTTATTAACTTAAAAGAGTATAATTTTTGAAATCGTCAGATGCATTTACCGAGTCACCGATGATTTTGATGTATCGAGTTTTTACCCGTCCCCTCAAGTGGTAGAGGGCTTGTACACGGATGGGCGAATTTGTCTAATCTTTGTGAATGTGGTATTGCCGTGTTGGAGGGTCGTCGGGTCTCTAAACATATTTTCGACTCGGGTGGCCTAATGATTGTTCAGTTATAGACGAGTTCCAAATGCGGTAGCTTCTTATATCACTGTAGAATAACTAGTTTGGTGAAATTTGAGACCATTGCGTGACATTGTACTGTAGTATGAAATAGACTAATAGTTACCGTGGTCAACGAAGTCCCATCCCTCCAATTTTGCTAGGGTTCTGCGTCATTATTGCCCTCCCTTGCGTTAGCAGACTGTTTGTAGGGCAAATAATGACCGCGCAGGTGCTGGATTTCCTTAGGATGGAGCCGTGGAGGAAAGTCACTTCCGACGAGCGAGCGATGGTTGTTTTTACTTGTGATTTCGTTGCAAAGCATGTTCTGGAAATTAAGTGTAGGAATTTAGTGAATTCGTTTAGGCAGACTCTATTTCGGCATAGATTTGTGGAGAAATTACATAATTTTTAGGTTTTGTTTTACAAAATAACCCCTCACATTTTAGTTGACTAAAATATCCAAAATCGACTGTGAGCTTACAAAACTAATCAAAACTTCTTTCACTTTAAACATTTTATCTTTAAGACTAATCATATCATTATATTAGGCAATCATCATTCTTTTCCGGCCTTCCCAGCCCAAGAAATCCCATTGTTATCATTGTTATTTAGGGTCTGATGGGGGGGGGGGGGTAATTGTATTACAAATTCTTCATACACACAAAAATGAAATTGCAATATAATTGAGAGATGAAGATCCTTAGCTAATCTGGAGAGTTTGAAGTTGCAATCGAACGAACTACAGATCAATGAGGTTGAGTCACACCTTGAGTGCTGTCTTTAAGGTAATTGATGCACCTATTACCAAGGGTTCTTCGCACTACCACCACCTCCAAGATAAATCAATCTCTAACTAGAAGATGAGGTAGTTCTTTTAGTCCCTTCAAGGAGCTAAAAGCTAAAGCACAACACTTGGACAAATGCAAAGAAAGAAATTAACTTTGTAACACAAATAATGTGAGAGTGAGGAGTGTCTCAATTGCACACCACATGCAAGGAAAGGTTGGGTTTATATAGGCCCATACTTCACTTTACATCCCTTAGGATTCTTAAGGCAATGAATTGGAGAATCAATTCTTCATTAATGGAGAATCAATGGCTTGTTCCTCCTCCACTAATGAGAATAAACCACCTTGACCTAACCTCCCCACTACTTGGAGGAGTAACTCTCATATTCACACTTCTTTGGAATGAATTAGATTTAATCCATTCAAAGACCTTAACTCCACTCATGGTAATGGCCATGAATGGTCATGAAGTTGAAATGAGAAATGAAGGTCAAGAGTTATAATTTGAGTAAATTCCATCATTCAAGTAAGCCCACCACACCACCATGATCAAGACCTTTAAGACCCATGACCAATGTCATGAAGAGTCTCATAACCAAGATCATGAAGGGCCTCCTTTACTCATGATGCCTCATTACCATTCTTACCTCATGGGTCCCACACACTAACAAAATATCAGATAAAAGAAATGTAAAAAACTAATTTTTGAAACTTAATATAAATAATATAGATTTTAATAAAAAACCTAACAGGCTCTTTTGGTATCAATTCTCATTCTCTATTATGCATATTTAAAAAAATAAATACAAAAATTCATTATTGGTTAAGAATGAAAAATAAGTTTGGTGTTAAAATGAAAAATTCTTAGTAAATAATAATGAGTAAGTGGTAAAAGAGGGGGAAAATATGGTTTTTATAAAAGACATTTTGGCAACTTTTGCACCCTGGGGAACTAAGTGAACTGGCGAAATTAGCCAATCTTCAGGTGAAATTTTGAATCTTTCGAAATCAATAATGACCCCCACAGTCTGAAAAGAGGAAAAAGAAAAAAACTCTTGTTTCGGGCTTTCCTTGGGTTTTTTGGAATATGAATCAACTCTCTAATAACTCATGACCAAGGAAAGAAGAGGAGGGAGAGAAGAAGTTTACATCGCAGTAGAGAGATAGAAGACAGAGAAGGAGGAGAAGAGAATCAGGTAGATTTGGTGATTTCGGAAAAGATATTGGCAATTGGATGTTAGATTCTTGAGGCTAAGGTGGATTTTAGCTTGTATTTCGCTAATTTGTCGGAAAAAGAAAATCCGGCAACTTTTGAATATATCGTTTCGATGAAAAAAAATAGCCTATAGCCGAATTGTTTTTCCTTGCTTAAACATGAAAATTTTTGGTCTAAGTATCCGCATGAATGCCGAATTTGGTGCGGCCCTGTATTGACTTCCATGATTTCCATCATTCCATGTCGACGATAAACTGCTTTGATACGGGATACGATGTTACTCTTTATTTTTCTTGTAAATGATACGATGTTACTCGGACCATCGCTTTTGGCAAAATCGTTGTTGCTATCGCTCATCTTTTAAGTTTTAATTACCTGGTGTCCGACGGACTTGGCGTTCTCTGTGCCTATCGCCAACTAAATAGTTGTAAAAGATCGGTTACAGTCCTAAACTCCTAATAGGGAAGAACATAGTTGAGAGACTCTTGAGGGCACGGAATCTGCTGGGCATCACTGGTGTATCCATTGATATCAGGCTGTCAGATAACTCGAAAAGATTCAGAGCGAGTTCATTAGGAAAATGTGCATCTTGGATACGACTTCATATCAGTAACAGTTCAGTTCAGTTACATCTACGTCTGGACTCTGGCGGTGGTGGGTTGTCTCCCCTTCGTCTAACCGAAGCCGTACCTTAGTCCTTATGCTCCTCTCGTTCTTCTGCCAGCGATCTTCTGGTAGAAATTCCACTTCCCTCGCTACTAAAGTCCATTTTCTCAGTCGTTCTATCTGTCCTTTTGATCGTTGTTCCTCTGGTCAGTTTGTTCAAACGACTGTTAGACCTGTATCAACCCAACAGATCTATACTTCCAATGTTCGGATAGGAGCTCTTTCACGTGCTGGCAAGGTTGAAGATGCACGCCGGGTTTTCGACAAAATGCCCAAAAGAGATACCGTTTCTTGGAATGCCATCGTCACTTGTTACTGGCAGAATGGTCAGCTTGAGGAATCGAAGAGACTGTTTGATTTAATACCTGTGAAGAACGTGATCTCATGGAATTTGATGATTGCTGGCTGCGTGCAGAATGATAGAATCGATGGGGCTTATCAGTACTTCACCAAGATGCCCGAGAGGAATACTGCCTCATGGAATGCGATGATCTCTGGCTTTGTTAGGTATGGTCGTATCGAAGAAGCTAGGATTCTTTTTGAACAGATGCCCCAGAGAAATGTGATTTCTTACACTACGATGATTGATGGGTATGCACAGATTGGGGAAATCCAGCGGGCTCGGGCCTTGTTTGATAATATCCGTAGGAAGAACGACGTTTGTTGGGTTGTGATGATTGGCGGGTATGTGGAAAATGACATGTTTGCGGAGGCAAGGGCACTGTTTGATCTTATGCCGGAAAAGAATATTGTCACCATTACAGCTATGATCACTGGGTACTGTAAGGAGGGCAACATGGAATCTGCGAGGTTGCTTTTTGAAAGAATTCAGAATAGGGACCTAGTCTCTTGGAATGCCATGATAGCAGGTATGCAAGGGATATCAGCTTGTATCCGGATTATTATCTGGGCACTTCTGAAATATTGAGAATATAATTATTTGGACAGCTTATTAAAATTTTCTTTAATGTTTATCCACAGGTTATGCACAAAATGGCGATGGCGTGGAAGCATTGAAGTTACATTCACAAATGCTGAATATCGGTATTAAACCTGATCATTCGACCCTTGTTTCACTTCTCACTGCATGTTCAAGTCTTGCATCCCTGAAAAAGGGAAGAGAGATTCATCTAATTGTTGTCAGAAGTGGTTTTGAGTCAGATATCTCCATATGTAATGCTTTGATAACCATGTATAGCAAATGCGGAAGCATCTCAGATTCACATGTGGTTTTTAGGCTAATCAACTGTCCTGACCTTGTTTCTTGGAATGCCATTATAGCAGGGAATGCACAGCATGGTCACTATGAGAAAGCTCTGGGTTTGTTTAAAGAAATGGAAATAAATAGCGTCAAACCAGATGGTGTAACCTTCCTTAGTGTCTTGTCAGCTTGTGACCATGCAGGGAAGGTGAAAGAGAGCATGGAATGGTTTGATACAATGTCCAATGGTTATGGAACTGCACCAAGGGCAGAGCACTATGCATGTCTTGTTGATATATTGAGTCGAGCAGGACATTTAGATGAGGCCTACAAGATTATCCAACGGATGCCACATGAAGCTGATGCCAGGGTTTGGGGGCCTCTTCTTGCTGCATGTCGAGTTCATTTGAATGTTGAACTAGGAGAAATAGTGGCAAACAAACTTGTGAAATTGGCCCCTCAGGATTCAGGTGCTTATATTATGTTGTCAAATATATATGCGGCTGCTGGGATGTGGGAAGATGTGACTAGAATGAGAGTCCTTATGAAAGAGCAAGGGGTTAAAAAGCAGCCAGCATATAGCTGGATGGAGATTGCAGATGAAGTACACTCCTTTTCTGGGGGGGACATATCTCATCCTGAGATTGATAGAATTCATTTGGAGCTTAAAAGGATCGGATTACAAATGAAAATATTTTATGACTATGAAGTCCTTGAAACTTGATGTCTTACATGCTCAATAACTATGGCATTATCTTGTTTGAATCTCTCCTAGACAGATTTGAACAACTTGATGGGTTATTTTACTCTGAAGAAATATTTTGTTCTGGATAATCCTGAGAGGAGTTGATTCAGTTACAGACAGTTGTGGTTCTGGAGGTGTTTTGACTGCTCCGGTACTTCACAAGATATTTTGGACAGCTTGCTTCAAAGTGTGATGGATAGCCATTATTGAGTTTTTTCTCGGAGCCATGGAGAGGGGTATGGAATCTTTTTGCTGATCTGACATAAAATGCCTTAGTTTTGTGAATCATGAAGAGACATTAAATTTTGAAGAGGATCGAGCTGGCCCAAACATCTAATCATGTCTGGGAGGAGGGAAATCTTTGGCTAGAGAAACAGAATGATAGATCTTTATTCCAGAGTTCTAACCGGCAAACAAGTAGAAGCTATCCATCTACAAGCAGAGGTTATCCTGAACCATATTTCAGCTTCTTTGATGGATTTCAGATAGACTGATCTACTGGGTGATAAAGTCATTGAGAAGATTAAGGAATGCAGTTGCCTTTTATTTTGTACTGGGATAGAATTGGTATGAAATTGAGGAAGGAAAGAGCAAAAATGGTGATCCTAATACAGGGAGTATAGATGTTCTTGACTAGAGGAAATAATCAGCGGCATATATTTCCCTGATTTAGGCAACACACTCCAGTACTCTATTTAGAGAAGAAATATATAAATTTTATTGATTGAAGGGAATAGTCTTACAATACTTAATCCATTTAGGTTAGCTGTGTTTGGCTCAGAAAAAAATAATATCTGAGATGCTTCATACAACCAAACACATTGTACAAGGAGATGGACGCATAAGCATGGATCTGGGGACTGAACATCAGAAGTAATCAATCCCTTTCACATCTTCACGGATTGAAGTGTCCAGTGGATGTTTTCCTGGGTGAAGAGAGAAAATAAATACAAGAAAGTAAGAAACTGATTATCATCATCTGTAACTACCGCTGCTAAAATTTATCAGCATTGGTCCTGAATGATTTAGGATACTTCCTTCACAACTGCTGATTTCAAGCCATCTACTTAGACTGTTCAAACCTTTTCAACGAGGGTTTTACCAGCTTGAGAGGATGAAATTCTGGCTCACTTGGTGAGGAGCTTGAATACTTAGCTGAGTGAAGTGCTACAGCCAATGGTGCATCTATATATTTTTTTGGAAGGGGTGGGGTGGTGTTAAATCTCAATACCCATATTTTGTGTAAGTAAAGAAAATCCCAATTCACAGTCCAGAGATGAAACAATAATTGTTGGTGATTGATTACATTCCAGCTCCAAGCTATAAAAGAATACTTGTGCATGCCCAAGATCAGGGGAAGCACTAGTAGTTCAATCAAATGCTGGAAAGACAGATTATACAAGGAGCAAGCAATTGTGCCTCAGTGCTAGCACAATGCAACATATGGGGAGACATAGAAACGTCAAGATTTTGATCTCAACCACTCTTGCTTCACTTTTTATTTTATAGTTTTCAAAAGTGAGAAAAATATATACATAAAATACCCAAGTTTCATGACCCTATAAGGAGATCTTTACACAACGCTTGCAAAGAAAAAGCAGTATTAAAACGGGCTGCCATGTTTACCCAAACGAGAAATATCGGCTGCCATTGTTAGAAAAGGCATTCGATTGAAAGTGAGGAAAACAGGGGCAGTTATGTCATATGTGAGAAGTAGTTTTATAGTTTTATAGTTTTATATTTTTAAAAATTTAATGTGAAACTGCAAAAGATCGTCGACAGCAGGATTCGAACCTGCGCAGGCAAAGCCCAACAGATTTCGAGTCTGTCTCCTTAACCACTCGGACATATCGACGAATTTGTTAGTGAGGAGCAAGAACTTTACTTCACAACGAAAAAAATAAAATTTTAATTAGTTCCCCAACCGTTTAAACCCATTCAAATGTTTTTTTAGGTCACGGCCACGTTGAAATATTTTCTTTCTTTTTCTCTCACCAAACAGACAATATCCAACATAAAAAATTAGAAAAGAATATTTAATATATATATATATATAAAATCTTCCCATTTCTCTCTTAAAAAAATAATAAAAGCCACTATATATTAACAAAAATAAAAAGCAAAATGAAATAAAATAGTATCATTAAACTCTATTTTTCTTCCCATATCAACTTTAATTGCATGCTTTTAATCTTGGATGGCATGTTAGGGCTCGTAAATTTTGAATGTTTTTGTGTTCAATGGGTAGGTTAGGGTTAAATTTTTTCAATCATTTATCAGGAATGGAAGCAAGCTTAATATTAGTGTATGTCCTACTCAACTTATTATTGTTATTTAGCAATGACCCCAATCATGGTATCAAATTTAACAAAGACAAATAATTATTGTAGCTTGGAAATTTCACTGTTGGCAATTTAAGGAAAAAATAAAATAAAATTAGATGATATAGATTTGACAACAAATTAGGTTATGGGAGTTTTATTTTCTCTTGTGTATTTAGTTGAGATATTATTATGTTAAATTTGATTCATAATAAGTAATAATAGTTTGATTAATTTTTTTCTTTTTTTGCAATTTACCAAATTTAGCAACACTTTGGATGTCAAAGTTTTATGGTTTGGTTATCAACAACACGGCGGAGTCGAAGCCCACCTTTGACCCCCCTCCCTCTGCCCACAACCCAACCATTCAGACGATGACAAGAACTCCTCTTCCACCCATGCCAACGCCGCGAGGCCGCCAAGAAGAGCCGGACGCGGTCAAAGTTGGGATTCTCTATCATTCAGGCAGAGGTTTGAGCAGTTCTCACATCTTTTCAACACACTTGGAGAGGGGTTACACCTCTAAATTCTAACAAGAAAAATCAAAGTTGAGCCCCCCAATGCCCTTCTTTTAATATGTGATGAAAAAGTATGAGAGGAGCACTTAAAGGGTCCATTATGTTGCTATACATCTCATTTTTAGTTAGTAAAGATATTTTTGGTATAACATTTGCCACAATCAAGGCTATAGATAGGGCTAATCAGGGTCAAGGCCAACTTATCTCATTGGTTTGAATCTCTTGAAATCGACTCGATCATGAACAATTAAAGCATAATTGGGCTTGGCTTTGTCCATTTGAATTTTACGGTCAGAAATAAGAATTTTAGGCGTCCAATTAGTTCAAGGTGGACTGGCTTTATTTAGGAGTGTTCTTTTTTTCGACCAAAGTTAGGAGTGTTTAGAATTGAAAAGCCCAGCCCAGCGTTTTCGTTGAGGTCGTGTCTCAATCTAATTTTTTAACCATTTTTTTATTTTTATTTTTTATTTAGACACAGACACACAGTCACCCTTTGGACGGGGGACTCTAGAATTAAGGGCAAGTGGCATGGTTTGATTGGCGAAGGATCGGTCAAGGGAAGGGAAGTGGAATCCTATTGGTCCCTTTTCTTTCGGATGCCAAACAGCCCCTAAAAGCTCTTGCGTCCGCCTGTTCTGTATTCTCTTCTCTGGAACAATCGGCGCACCATTTTGGTCTCCGAGAAGATAGTGGAGCCAAGTGAGTAATTCAGAGCCATCGAGATCCATGGCTGAAGTAGAGAATCAAAAAGCATCAAGCCTAGCTGAGGTACTCTTTTTCGATCCTGATCGATTAAATTCATTTTTTCCCCCTTTCTTTCCTCCTTGATCGGATCTTAAGCCCGCAATCAATTGGAAGTTATAAACATTTCAGGGTTCTATTCATTTCAATAATTCTGTATTTTGGATCAGTAATACTTTTTAGTGTTGGATCTGTTGTTTTTGAGGGTTGGTTCTCCTCATTTTTCATTCATTTGTTTGGAAAACGTTTTCGGTAAAGAGGACTTTGTTGGGGGATGATATTTGGTGTTCAGAATTAGTTTTTCCAAATTTTCCCGTAATGTATTTTGTCGAAAGATTCTGACTGCTTGATTTATGATGACTTCAGTGTGCTGAAAGGATAATTTTTCTTTTTTGTTAAACGAAAGTATAATTTTGTCTTAGTAATTCCTGGTTCATCAGGTTGTGGCGTTTGCGGATTATAAAATGATAATTTCAATGAAAATTATATTAGTAGTTCGTGGGCAGATTCTTAATCACATGGCTGGACTTCGGATTTTTGCCTACTTAGTACATTCTAGATTTTTCGTTTTTATGTCGGTAATTAACATGGTCTATGTATTGAACTTTGGTTTGATGATTCTGAACTAATACAAAATATGACAGTTTATTCTTGGAACTCTCGTGAGTTGAGTTGCTAGATGAGGAAGTTAAAATTCTGGCTGTGAAGGGTTCATGGTTATCATGGATCCACTTTGGCAAGGGTGAAATAACCACATTTTTTAGTCGTTTTAAGGGGTTTTGGATCTCACTATCCATGAGATCTTAGTACCTTTCTTTGCGTCTTTCATCTCTACTACAGAGGTTGTATTTATTGTATGCATTGAGATAATGTCTTAATGCACCTAACAACAATAGTTACATCAACTCCTAGGAAAACCACACATTGCATTATCAAAATTTTATTAGGAAACTTTCTCTTAAGGTTCCCAAGGCATATTTCATTATTTTTTTATTCAATTTGTAGGCCTCAAATTGAACTCCTGCCTTACATACTGTTCTCTTCAGGTCTTTGTAAAGCCCTTTTTTCAAAAGGCTGTCTAGGAGCCACAAAAAATGTAACTAGACCTCATGATAATAATACCTAACTTAAGTGAGTGGACCTGTGCCAATGGAAGGTATTTAGAGAATCCACTTGGTCCTTGGTTAATGGCCTCCTACCCAAGCAAGTGACACTTATTTCACCCGTTACCTTGGTGTTCTAGTTGGTGGTAGTAATATTTATTTCTTATTTCGGTGCAAAATCTAAAGTCTGTTAGGTTCTTGTTCATGACATTTTCAATGTGGCTTTTATTCCTCCATGTGGAAGCAACCCCCCCCCGGTGGCAGAACCCAAGCAGGGAACTACTTAGCCATATGAAAGAAGGTACTTTGCAGCTGGTATCAATGCAAATTGTTCAGAGGATCGGCTGGTGACAGTTTTTTTAGGAGACGGAACAAAAGAGACTGGCCGCAGTAGAGCCATAAATGGGAAATTATGGGAATACTAAGGATGGGTGGAAAGGAGGCAACAACTTCAATATCCATTAAACAAACCTAATTTTCCATTCCAAAATCCTTCAAATTTGTGTAGTATTACAGCCTTATTTATAAAAGTTAAATAAACTGATTTCGAACTCTTAAACCGAATAAACATATATGCTTTTGGTACTAAACAAAGCCTAACATAAGCTACTCAAGTATTTGCCAAAGAGGACCCCAAAGAAAATAAACTGGTGACTGGAAAAGGGGACATCAAAACTCTCAACTAGAAAGATTTAACAAGTCATACAGTAAGTAAAGAGGTCCACCATATTAATAAACTTTAAAAAAAAAAAAAAAGGAAAAAAAGAAGAAGCTTAAGTTCCATAGAACTCGACCATGGGACAATAAAGTCTGCCAAGGCTCAATTAGCATATTTGACAATCTTAACAACTTCAAGTACCTCTTGTTTAAAGAACCTTGAGTTTTGTTGAAGAGAAGAAATATAATGCTTAAATGGGTGCTTGCAGCTCCTTAATTTTAACTCTAACAAATCCAAATACAAAGCTTTAGTGTAGCATCTGTTTCATGAAACTTGTGAGAACAGTGAACTTAGTGGCGTTCTGATATAGATGTAAAACAGCACCAACAATAGAATCGATCACCGAGTAAGAAAGTCCAAAAGAGAAGACATCAGCTGGTCATATTGACACACAGTTCAGTCGAGTGCTCGTGGTTGATTAGAATAGATGCTGAAAATATTAGCTAAATCTACCAATGGATCTGATTCTTTAGCCAAATCCTAGTGGGTTTAGGAAAGTTGAAAATTAGCCAAGGTATCTGATGATAATCAGATCTCAGATTTATCATACCAAACAGTAAATCAATATATGTTAGTACTATTAAGCAAATGAGTAAGCCTAGTTACTGAATAGCCCTTAAAATAGCAGGTTTTGAATCCTGCTTGTAGTGGATTATATCATTTCTGCTGTGTCATTCCTTTCTAAAGTCTGAAAGTAAATATAATGATGTGGACCCAACTTAAACTGGAAAAGAAAACAAGAAAACAACTTAAATTCGACCATCAGTTCAATTGTTAAACCAGAATTTAACTTAAAATACTTAAGAGAATAAATTGTTGTTCCCAGGTTGTCATTGAAATGGGAGGGGATGAATCAGTGAGCACAAAAACAACTCTAAAATTTAACTGTTCTTCTAACTGATTGGACTTGGCTACTCAGCAATGAAGTTACGAACTCTCAAGATAACAAGACATGCACATTAGTTATCAGTTCACTTGTGTGCAACCCAACCTCACTACCATAAAGTGGTCAAGTTTCCAGGATATAAATCTTTTTTTGAGTTTGTAACATCATAAGTAATCCTTGTTTGACATGTCCTGGTTTTCTTCCGTTTTTGTAGGATCTCACTGAGAACTTCAGATTGAGTCTTCAATGATGTAACTTCAATAATTGCTTTCTTTTAAATATTATCATGCTTGACATTCCAAAGAACCAGTAGACCCTTTACATATTTAGGAATTTTGCATGCTTAATCAGAATGCTGTCGCTTGCAGCAATACTCATTGAAGGAAATAGAGGAACCAGTCCAGGTTGAATCCCCTGTTCAGCCAACTGAAGATGAGAAGCCAGCTAATACTCTTCCTGAGGAAACTGTAGCTTTGGTAACAAGTGAAGATGAGAAGCCAGCTAATACTGATGCTGAAGCTGAAAAAAGTGAGGAAGCTCCTCCAGCTGAGGAAACAGATGCAGCTCCTGAACAGGAAGAATCAAGTGAGGAAGAAGCTTCTGAAGAGACACCAGAAATAAAGGTATCATTATGCTAAAGCACAACTAAATCCTTCCTATTTCCTTTTTCTATTAGAAGTTATATATATATCTGTTGATTTAATGCCATTGAGCATTTGAATTCCAGCTGGAGACAGCACCTGCAGATTTTCGTTTCCCGACCACCAACCAAACGAGGCATTGCTTTACACGCTATATTGAATATCATAGGTGATCTAAACTTGCTATTTTACTTATTCGGTATGAAGCTGTTTCTTATATTTTTATATCAGATCTCCTTGGAAAAGCTTCATTTATACTGGTGCATTGCTTCTTCTTACTCCCACATGTCATTGAAACTCTTATGATGAGAAAAACACTTTTATTCAGGTGTGTAGCTGCAAAAGGGGAAGGTGCTCCAGAGTGTGACAAGTTTGCAAAATATTACCGTTCGCTGTGCCCTAGTGAATGGGTTAGTAGTTCTTTTCCCCCTCTTTTTCTTCTTGAAAAGTGTTATTTTTTTTTTCATTCTGTGGATATCTTACTTTCTTTTGACACTTGCAGTATCTCATGCAATCATGCTAGATCTTAGTCAAATTCTATACGGCTAAAAGCATATACGTTGTTACGCTTGTGGATGGCATAGCCATCTGAGGGTATGGAATGGGGTAGGTCAAGCCTGAGAACTGGATTGTCCTGTCCACCAATTCCCATTCTTTAGGGTTTAATATGGGCATTACAGGGTCTAGGGATATGCAATAAATTTGGGTCATGTGACACATTCTGGTATTTAATGACACCAACAAGTATGTACCATTCTTAATGGGGCAAGGCAAGTTAGGAACGTGCAATAATTGATAGGATTGGGTTCAGTATTGATGAAACTTGTCCCAAGCATTCCTCACTGCTATCATGATAAATTCATTCTCTGCCCTTTGGTAACTGTGACTGGTTGATAAAACTAATGGAATGTAGTAGTGGTAGTGTTGGGTTCAGTATTGGTGGTACTTGTCACAAGCATTCCCCGTTGTTGTCACCATTGATCCTCTGTTTTTCACAGTAATTATGTCTACTTGATAAACATAATGAAAAGTAGTAGTCTTTCATACATGCCTCGTGAGTTAGTGTGATGATAAAACTATCTGTTTCATGATTCATCTTCTTTGACTGCTGTCAGTCTGTCTTACACTTCAATATCATTTAAAAGTTTCTAAGGTGATGTGGTTCATGCGAACTTCATTTTAGTCCATGGACTGATGTGGGCATTGACAATGTTAACCTATTACCATGCGGTGCTCTCATTTCCTTGGTGGCCTTTGTCTTTGTTTGCATAGCTGCTTTCAGCGTGTCGTAGCTCTTCGCCAATAAACTCGTTGATCTAGAAAATGTGTTTTGTGCTTGATTATTGTTCTTCCTTTTGTTTTTCCCAATAGATCTTGTGGATATCACACCTGATACCTTGTATAATGATGGTGTAGTTGGACTAAAAAAACTTTTCATGGTTGGTACTTCAGGGCAGACGATCTTCCGTACACATGTATGGGAAGATGAATATTTGAAATGAACATAGTCCTTAACTGTCTTTTGTAGCGAATTATTTTTATACTTCCTCTCTGTTATTTTGCTGCTTATATTTGCCTTGAGATGTTAATTGTGCCCTCTTACATATGGATGCAGATAGAGAGATGGAATGAGCAAAGGGAGAATGGAACCTTTCCTGGGCCTTTATAGAGGTCACTGGATTTTAAGACTGTACGTTGTCAGGACTCCAGCCAATATCCACAGTTCCATTTCCAGTCCCTGAAGTTCGTACAAATGATAAAACACCCGGTTGAGAGTTCTATTTGAAACAATGAGTTAATAATAAAAATCTCGCTTGATTTTTTGTTGTACTATTTCAAGCCCAAAAATGGGTGAGTAGATTTCACATAAAGCTAATAATAATTTAGTCACTCTATTGAGGCTTTTTCATCTCTTTGGTTACCTGTGTTTTTAGTACAATCTCAAGTAAAAAATGTGCCAGGAGTAAATAATGGCAGGACAAACTCAGAGATGCAGTGTTGAACTGGTAAGTGGCAATTGACCATTTGCCTGAATTCCTTGCTCAAAAAGAGTAGTAGTTGTTTTTCACTTTATATAGTTCCAACTTTGATCGGGGAGCGCGCACTGGAGGGCCTCATGAATGTATCTATACCTGTTGGTTCCAGTCTTTACACCCCAGCCCAAATGGAGGTTCATGCTGCCCTTGCTCAAATCAATGTCCAGCTTGTTTTGAAACACTTGAAATTTGGGTTTTCGATCTCAATTCGAGTTTTCAATCTATTACAGTCAAAACTTGACTTTGGAGTGGCGTTGGTTCCATTTAGGGGAAAAGGTAGTTAGACGCCGACACATCTCATTCCCAACTCGAGTGAAAATGGTCCTTTGAAACATTTTGTTAGGCCCACAATGTCTTGAAGGCACTACTGGGTTAGGCGTTCGTGTCTTTCACGTGTATAGTCTAGTGGATCAAGACCTCTAACAGGTGTTGGATCTTCCCGTGGCATCTAGAGAGGTCTTCTGTATTGGGGGTACCTAGAGCTTCACAAAGTTAAGAATTAGAGAACTTGCATGCTATATAATATATATATTTGGTAAATTGCTTGGATATAAACGATGGAAAGGATTCACTGCTGTTTTTGTGCGGTTTGGACGACTTGACTAGGAGTGCCGTATAAAAGGGTGGAAAGGATACCAAATGTGGTATGTTAAAGCGGTTAAAAATCCAATTTCTTTAGGGAAGGCCTTGGATTCGCACCCACTTGGTGGTATTAATATAAAAAAAGCTTCCTTGAGGATGTAAATTGTGGTGCCCACAAGCTGGCCCAGATGAACCTCATATAAAAAATAAAAAAATAAAATAGGTGGAAAGGATTTCCTGATTTTTTCCCCCTGTGGTTTGGACTTGATTAAAGTGCCGTGTAAAAGGGCATTATGTGGAGCGCGCAACTAACATTCAACACTAAGTGGCATACATTCCACCATCAGTTTGCCTGAGAATTTTTTGTGGGGGCCAAACCCGTGGGTTTAGATACTCTCAAGTCTCAACCAAATAGCAGCTTATTTAAACTTGCGTGTCGGTGATATATCGGTGTGTCGCTTGGGGGCGATATGACACCCCCCAACGACAATAATTTTACAAAAAATCGGCGATATATCGTCAACAGATTATTTGGGCGACAGGTCTCTGTCTTCACTAATTCTCACCTTCTCTCTCTCTCAACAGATTATTTGGGCGACAGGTCTCTGTCTTCACTAATTCTCACCTCTCTCTCTCTCTCTCTCTCTCTCTCTCTCTCTCTCTAGCACACACACAGTATGAGAAGAAATCATGATGTTGTATTGCAGGGGTTTCGCTGCCGATCGACGCCACCTTCGCTAGTGCGCCACCTTCGCTAGTGATAGTGGCAGTTGAAAGTGGAACTCTCTCTCTAGCACACACACAGTATGAGAAGAAATCACGATGTTGTATCGCAGGGATTTCGCTGCCGACGCCGACTCCACCTTCGCTAGTGACAGCAGCAGTTGGAAGTGGAACTCTCTCTCTAGCACACACACAGTATGAGAAGAAATCAGGATGTTGTATCGCAGGGGTTATCGCTGCCGCCGCCGCCGCCACCTTCGCTAGTGACAATGGCAGTTGGAAGTGGAATGGCAGAGAATAGTGGTGGTGATGGTTCTTCTGTGATGCTGTCGCCGTCGCAAGGGAGTCTAAACCCTAGCCTTCTCATTATATCTTTGATTCTCATGGCAATGTTGATTTTCTCTTTTTGCTTCACCTTCTCCTCCGCTACCTTAGCCGATCTTCCTCCACCACCTCTAGATCATCCGGTGATGGAAACCAGGATTCTGTAGATCACTCGCATAACGCTCACCGCATCTCCAGCTGCCGCGTGTCTCCTAAGTATCAATCTCTGATTGATTCACTTCCTATGTTCTCCTTCGACTCTGTTAATGGTCTGAAAAACTCATCCACCGTTGATTATGCTGTTTGTTTATCTAAACTTGAACCTCATAATAAGCTTCGATTGTCGGCAAAAAATGGGCAACATGTTGCTCGTATTGCCCCTGTCACTAGGGACCGATACGGCGACAATTGGCAACATGTCGATCCTTGATTCCTTGGTTTGGACGACTTGACTAAGCGCGTGCCATGTGAAAGGGTGGAAACTGAAAAAGGATTCACTGTTTTTTTTTTTCGTTTTTGGTCTGTGGTGGTTTGGATGACTTGACTAAGTGCGTGCCATGTGAAAGGTAGAAATTGAAATATTCTCTGCTTTTCTTTTTTTATTTATTTTATCTGTGGTTTGGACGACTTGACTTTTTGGCCAAACACAGAAAAGTGGACGACTTGACTAAGTGACGTGTGAAAGAAGATTACGCGGAGCGCACCTAACATTCAACACCGAGTAACATACATTTTACCCAATTTTGCTTCAGTGCGCGACACTGAGGAGCGAACGGATCAGATTGAGCCAGCAAACAGAAATAAACTGCAGCCGTTGATTTTAACCATGTGAAATTTGAATGTTTTAAGCAACACCTCATTTTACCATCACTTGCTAATGAAAACTTATGGCTGAGATTTTTGTTTTTGGGGCCAAATCTCGTGGGTTTAGATACTCTCAAGTCTCAACCAAACAGCAGCTTATTTAGACTTGCCTTCTGCTGGCAAGTCTAATAGTGAGCGAAGTAACCCTCTCCAAGCTTCACTAAGGAGAAAGGATCCATGAGGAGTGGAGAAGAGGGAAGAGGTGACCGAGGGGGAATGATGAAACGACTCTATGAAGCTTCCTTGAATGGGAGTTTATCTTCTCTGATTCAACTCATTGAAGAAGACGAACTCATCCTTGACAGAGTTATCATCACTTGCTTCAATGAGACTCCACTCCACATAGCTGCAATGTTAGGTCATGTTGAATTTGCCAGGGAGATTTTGATACGTAAGCCAGAACTTGCAACCGAGTTAGATTCAGAAAGTTCCTCACCCCTTCACTTGGCTTCAGCAAAAGGAAACCTTGAAATGGTAAAAGAGCTGTTGAATATCAACCCAAGTGTTTGTTGTTTTACCGATCGAAATGGGAGGATCCCACTTCATCTTGCAGCAATCAAAGGCCAGACAGATGTCATGAGGGAGTTAATTCAGGCTCGACCTGAGGTGATTCATGTCAGGCTTGATAGAGGAGAAAGCATCCTACACCTTTGCGTGAAATACAGCCGTTTGGAGGCACTTCAATTATTGTTTGAAGTAGTAGCAAGTGACCAGCAAGAACTCATCCTCAATTCCAAAGACGATGATGGCAACACTGTTTTGCATCTTGCTACAGCTAAGAAACACACAGAGGTACGAATAAATTTAAACTCGGTTCCTTAATACAAAATTTTTACACACATGATTGTTTAAGACTTTGCTAGTATGCTTTACAGGTTATCAAGCTGTTAGTGGGAAAAAATGTAGTAGAGATAAATGCAATAAATAATTTTGATCTTACAGCTTTGGACATCTTAGCACAGTCTCCGCGAGACATGAAAGACTTGGATATTGGAGACTCCTTAAGGGCTGCTGGAGCACTAAAATCCAGTGATCTTATATTGTCAGCTATGCCAAAAACAACAACATGTGAAAGTACAAGTAGAAACAGAAGTAGGGGGATGCAAATGCAATCTGTTGATCCTGATCAGGAAGGAAAGTGGTTAGAGGGGAAAACAAATTCATTAATGGTGGTGTCAACTGTAATTGCTACTATGGCTTTCCAAGGAGCACTGAGCCCACCAAAGAGTGACCTTAAGAATCCCTTTTACCTCTTCCAGCACAAAAGGTTCCTAATTTCCAACACAGTGTCTTTGGTTGGCTCTCTGAGTATAACCCTTTTGCTAATAAGTGGATTACCATTAAAGCGGAAATGCTTTGTGTGGATATTGATGGTAAGTATGTGGGTCATAATCATAGCATCGGTATCGGCTTATTTTGCGTCAATTATTCCTCTGATACCAAATTTCACTGGGTTTGAATCGAATGTGATTACAAGAGTATTAAATGTTTTGGGATTTGGCTGGTTAGGAGTTGTGGAACTTGTTCTCTTATATCATACTTTTCGTTGGGTCTTACGGTGTGTGAATGGATTGCCCTTGATTCCCAGGATTTTTATGTGGGTAGTCATTCTATCAAGCATAATAACATTATCCGTATTTATTTTTAGATCCACAGGGCAAGGAGTACTTATATGGTATGTTTTAATCTGTATATGGTGTGGAATGGCGGTCCCTACTCTCTTGCTTCAAATTGCTCGCTTCATCTTCTGGTGCATGAGTAAGTTATGTCGGAGAACATTAATAGATCAAGCTGCATTAGGACTTCGTGGGATGATGAAGATCATGAACGCTGGTAACCAGTCCAGTGCTGTTACTGTCTGATTGGATTTTCAGTTTTATTATTTGTACTTGAATTACTTAGTGGGTTTATGTTCTTTGGTTTTTATTTTAAGTTTATGCGGGTGAATGAAGAAGAATCTGTTACCAAAAAAATAAAGAATGAATAAGAATCTGTCTTGAGCAAGTTATATCCATTTTAGGCTAATTTGTCTTCACTTGTTTCCTGGATGCTTCTACTTCCTGTACTCTTGCTTGAAATCAAGCCCTTCAACTTCTCGATGATACTGTTACCCAAAAAAAAAACTTCTTGATGATACAATTTAGCAAAACTCAATGTATGTCGCGTAGGCCCTTGGCCCAATTATAATATTTATAAAGTCCAATTCATTTTTTTTTTCGTTGATACGAAACAATAAAATACAACTATTTTGGTACATTACACATTACATTCTTCCAGTCCCATGGGGTTGTCTCATCTAATGCTGTACAAGCAAGCAAATACGCTGATTTCAAAATTTCATGATCCTTGTTTGTAATAATCTGAGCTCCTTCTATTTTGGGCGCAAGAATCAATAAGTCTTCAATTGCTTCTAAAGGCCATCTAGTCTTTGGAATAGGTATAGTCTCCTTGATCTGTCCCCAATTTGTTATGATTTCGTCCGGCTTCAATTGTTGATCTTGTGCAATTCTCATTCCTGAGGCTAACCCTTTAGCCATCGTAGCAACATAGGAGGTTCCTTTCTCTTTGCCGATCCAGCAGTAGACAATGTTCCGTTGTGTCGTTAGCCCCCAGCAGTATCCTGTTTCCTTTTTTTCGTGATTCACAACTCCTGCACAGAATAATATAGTGAGGTCGTAGGCCACTGATTCTTGTAATCTAGAGAAATTAGTTTCCCTCAGGCCCCTATAATTTGAGGTCTGTAGATTACAATGTCTTTCCCCAGGTGGGTGCAACTGTAGTTCTTGACACCACTTGTTTATATAATTCAGTACTCTCATAGGGTCCGCATCCATTTTTCTGAAAATTATTTCATTACGCATTCGCCACATACTAAAACAGGTAATACTTATAACAGATACTAACCATCTTATCATAGGTTTGGCAAGTTGTGAGTTATAAAACAAATCTAGACAGAAATCAGAAATATTAGAGAAGGGTAGTAATCTCGTTCTTAGCCCGAGTGGTCCCGTTGCCCAGATCCTTCTTGACCATTCACAAGTGAAAAATAGATGCCAACTCGATTCTGTGCTATGACCACAAAACGTACAGCCACCTGCATTTGGATTCCATCTGGCAAGTATTGCATTAACTGGGATTCCTGCATTCATAAATCGCCACAGAAAGTTAATAAATCTTGGATGAATCTTAAGTTTCCATAAAAACATCCACCATCTTTTAGTCAGACAGGATACATGTGAAAGGTTAGAATTAAGGAGCAGTTGTTGATATGCTAATTTAGTAGACAATTGCTGTGCTGGAGAAAAATTTAACTTCCAGGAATCCTGTTGGGAGTTAAGCAAAAGAGAGTTTAAAGAAGATAACACCAAAGGATCAAGAGTAAGTGAATTTTCATCATCAAAACTACCTCTCATGTTAGCCACATCTGCCACTGAAGCCTTGTAGGGCGCAACATGTATGTTAAAATCCCCCACAACATGGTCCTCTTTATTGGTTATCCATGGATCAAACCAAAAAGAGGTTTCTTCTCCATTCCCCACCGATCTAATTATTAAGTTTCTAAGGTTCGGAATAGTAGATCGAAGGCTATTCCATATAATTGAACCGTTCCTTTTCCCCACCTTTGGGTCAAATAGTGAGGTATGGGGGAAATATTTTGCCTTAAAACACTTTGCCCAGATCGAGGATTGCTCCGTTAAAAGTCTCCACCCAAGTTTAAGCAGAAGTGCTTTATTCATAAGCTCCATTCGCTTAAAACCTAGACCCCCCATGGGTTTAGGGAGACAACACTTATCCCAAGAAATAAGTGAAAAATTCTTACCTTTATCCGCTTTGCCTAACCAGAATTTTTGGCAAATTGAATCCATTGTTTTACACACCTTCTTCGGAAACAGGATATACTGCATATGGTAGATTGGCACTGCTTGCATTACAGATTGAACCATGATAGCTCTCCCTGCAAACGAAAGAGAGTGCGCTTTCCATCCTGCTAATTTTGATTTCAGCTTGACCAAGACAGGGTCGAAACTTTCTGTCCTTGTCCTCCCATAGAAAAGAGGGCTACCTAAATAGGTAGAATTCTTACCCATTTCCTTTATTCCTAAAACATTCAAGATTTGTTCCTTCATCGCAGGTTGTGTGTTTTTGCTGAAGAAAGCCTCACTTTTATCCAGATTGATCACCTGTCCTGTAATTAGTCCAAAAATATCTAGAACAGATTTGATCACACAAATATCATCTAAAGAGGCACGACAAAAGATGAAGGTGTCATCAGCAAAAAATAGATGAGTAATTTCAGGTGCCAAGCGGGCAATTTTAATACCATGGAATGCATTTTCAGCCCTAAAAGCCCCCATAAGTCTAGACAAAATTTCCATAATAATCAAAAACAGATACGGGCTTAGGGGGCAGCCTTGTCTTAATCCTCTACTCCCCGAGAAAAAAGAATAGGGTGCACCATTCAATTTGATAGAAAAAGAAGCTGTGGAAATTAGGGTGGAGACTAAAGAACAAAATTTGGAATCGAACCCTAGACATTTTAAAACATGCAACAGAACACCCCACTCAACCCTGTCATATGCTTTTGACATATCCAGCTTTAAGGCAATAAACCCTTTTTTTGCCTTCGACTTTCTCATGAAATAAAAAATTTCATGTGCCAGCATAATATTATCAGTAATCTGTCTTTCTGGCACAAAGGCTGCCTGACAAGGGGAGATGATTCTATTCAACACAGTCTTCAATCTTGTAGCCAGGAGCTTAGCCAAAATTTTATAAGAGACATTGCACAAGCTGATTGGTCTAAATTCAGTAACCACCGATGCATGATCATTTTTTGGAATAAAACATAACAGGGTGTGATTAGTACCAGGGGGGAGTGAAGCATGAGTGAAAAAATCCGAGACAAACTTCAGCACATCTAAATTTAATTCAGACCAAAATTGTTGGTAGAAACATGCCTGGAATCCATCAAAACCAGGGGCTTTAGTAGCCCCCATTGAGAAAATAGTTTTGCGGATCTCATCCAGTAAGGGTGGTGCAGAAAAGAATTCATTGTTCAGGACAAAGTCCTCCGAAGGGAACAACATCTCCACCAAAGGAGGGATCACTGGATTGCTAGAGGTATACAGGTCTTTCATATAACTAGCAAAACAGTTAGCAATACCTGAAGGGTCTGAAAAAATTTCCTCACCAGATTTGATGAACTCAATCTTCCTACGCTTCACATGTATCTTGGCAACATTATGGTAAAATTTGGTATTTCTGTCTCCATCAGAAATAAACTGAGTCCTGGATTTCTGAAACCAAAAGGATTCTTGAGCATCATAAATCCAATGTAACCAATTCAGCTTTTGATGATATAAAGACCAGTCCGGATTCATGCACTGCTCAATAGCAGCCAATTCCAGAACAAGTCTTTCACATAAAGAGTTAATGTTACCAATTTTGTTAGCATTCCAACTGCGAAGGAAATTGGAGAGGGAAGCCAATTTAGAGATAAAGCTCTCAGATCCCAGATCCCTCCAAGCAAGGCTCACATCATTTTGAAAATCAGGGTGCCCCAGCCAAGCTGTTTGAAAATGAAAGAGTTTTCTTCCCGTGGGGACAACAAAATTTGTATTTATGAGAAGCGGGGAGTGATCAGATTCAACAGCTGGCAGAATAGACATCCTAATGTTAGGAAATTGTATTTGAAATTTTGGGTCGGCAAAGGCTCTGTCAAGAGTTTCAAGAGTAAGATGAGGTGCCTTCTTGTGGTTCGACCAAGTAAATTTAGATCCTTCACCAGTTAGTTCGAGTAATTGGAAATGATCCACAATATTTGCAAGGTAAATCCGGCTAGGTGAGTGGTTAAAAAAGCCTCCGCATTTATCATTTGGGGATAACAGCTCATTGAAGTCACCACAAAGCAAGAAGGGATCAGAAAGATTGGAGATGTATTGCAAAAGGTCAACCCAAACAGGAGTTCGTAGGTTGTATTGAGGTGGTGCATAAACAAAAATAGCCACCCAATTACAGGATTTCCCATGAACATTAATTCCAATGAAATGATCATTTGCAAACAAAACAGAGGTAGAGTACGAATTGTCGGAGAGAACCCAAAAACCACCCTGAAACCCTCTTAGTCCCTTGCTAGGGACCGCATGCACGGGTACGTAATTTAAAAGGGATCCATGGAACCGATTAAAAACTGAATCAAGATTCTTGCATTTGGGTTCACACAAGAACAAAATATTAGGAGAAAACTTCCTACATAATTTTTCTAATCTTAACAGGGTAAACTTTCCATTCAAACCACGTACATTCCAACTTAACAATTTCATTATATCTAACTCCTCTCTCCACTGTCCTCCAAAAAGAAATATAGGACACAGGTAAGAAATTCTCCACAAAATAAACGAGAAAAGGAGCAAAACAGATTGAAATACAATTACAACTAGACCAAGCTTAAGAGTAGAACGCATGCAGACTATCAGTGAGGACCTGGGGGGGCAGACACAAGCAATTACCAATAAAGTTAGCTACACAGATAATACCGAAGGCTAGAAAAAGTAGTTAACAAATTTTCGGACACTCGAAAAACGCAAGTACCAGCAATCAAACACAGCAAGAGAAAATTTATCGAGCAAAAATAGGAAATGAGAGGTAGGGGTCACCTGGTTTTCCATCAGAGGTTGATCTTGTGCTGGTGCAGTATAAAAGGTAGTCCAATTCATTGAACCATGAATCCATCAATTGACTGGATTCCTTTATTTTTATTATTATTTTTTCGTTAGTTTGGGTGTCCAAGCCTCTGGCTCAATTTCATAGTCCTACTTCTAGAGTCTAGATCCCATTAGGGAGAAAAAGGAAAAACAATGTGGATCACTGAATTTTAGTGAATTTTTACTTTTCATCATTTTTTTTTCTTTTTTAAATTTAATATTCACAAATAGGCCTCACCCCTATTATCATATATTATATCATACCATACTTTAAACTCAAGTTTTGGTATACTCTTTTGCTATTAGATCAAAATACCCTTGTTTGTCAACAATAATTACATCTTTTCAACCTTGTCTGCATCTTTGTATAATGATGTTCTTGAACCTCTCCCTGAAACTGATGGACAATTCTTCAATCTTCCGAGGATAAGTTCTTCTAAGAATCTGGAGAAACTCAACCTAGAAAAGCAAAACCAAAAACCAGAACCCAAACCCCTTGTACATGCATGTTTGGATTTTTGTTCTTCAAGAAATGATAAAGTATAATTTGAAAAACTTTTTTTATTTTTTTAATAAAAAAAGGAAACTTATATTAAGCGAAAGAAAAAGATTCACAGTATGAAATAAATCTTCACGTAGGCATCCTTCCCAACAAACAAGAATACCGTTCAGTGCTTCTCAGGTAACGATCCATGCAGGCCAAAAAATAATTTCAATTACAAGAGATTACCGGCATTGACCTCAGCGAACCACATGGTGAAACACACCCTGCACACGTACCCTTTTCTAATGCCTAGCTACTTTGACATTGCTTTTCAATGCCTGCCTTATTTGCTGTTATTCTAGTGTTGATGTCTATATGATCTAGGATCTGTAAGTAGATATATCGAGGTGAAACTGTTGTAATGTTGTATCATATTTTTCTTTGCCAGCCACCACAGAGAAAATGTAGAGGGAGCAAGGGAAAAAGGCCTAAGCTGGTTGCATGTTTGGTTGTCTCTGGGATGTTTATTTCACATATCCAAGCTACCTTTCATGTTGGAGGTGCTCTCAGTCGCCGTGTATAAACACTGCAGAAGGATAGATATACCCTGCATCTTTGGAGAAATGATGAGTTTTTAGCAAGTTCCTTAACTCAGATTTGTTGTGACTCATGCTGATATCTTTAGGTGATTAAATCATACGAATTATCAATTGAATTAAGAAAAGAAATGTAGCCTAAAACCCTAACAACCTGTGACCGTTAATACCTCATTTCCCTAAGAACTATATGGACCGAAACATGCAAGGTTTATCAAAGTTTGAAAGAGAAGAAGACATGATTACGGAGTTCGGCAATATGCCTACTCTCCGGGATTCAGGACTGAATCCAACTGCACTAAATCTTGGGATGTTACAGACAAGAAGAAGAAAGGAGAAGTTCACGAATACACCTGGTACAGGCAACAAAATGCCCCCAAACTACCATCGAGTGATCGCATTTTCCTACTGATCAAAAGCCCTCAACAATCGTCGTCAAGATCCAAAGGAACTCAGAGTTACAGGTGATCGAAGACGGCAGCCATGGAAATACCTCAAGAGAGCTCCAAGAACCGTAGAACAAAAAATCCCCAAATGTGAGGAAATCGATTTGCACACACGCCTGAACCAACCCAGCCATCTCATATACAAAGACTATGAACCGTATGAACCCAACCGGTTCGGTTCATGACTTAAAGAAAGACAATTACCAGATTACCCCCAACACTCAAGCACTAAAATAAACCTATTCACCTTGCCCTCATTGCTGAGTCATGTATAACCTATAAACTCTAGTGCCAACCTCTTTCTGGGGGAAAATCATATAGGTAACTCTTGTACCTATTATTTACAAAACAAAGTAATTTAATCAAAAAATTAAATCAATACTAACTAACAATCGGGAGTATTTTGGGCATTTTAAGAGATTGATGCATTCAGTTAACAAACTATTCTTAACAAAAGAGGGCAATAGCAAAAGCAGATAAAGTATACGGTTCGTTACGTAATTTAAAAAAATAGGGTACAATGTTGTAATTTACCTACATTGCCGGACAATAATAATTCTGTAAAGTCTAAATAATTAAGAGAGAGAAGAAATTACAACAATAAACCATCACAAGGAAAGGAAGCCAATCCTGCTGGTTAAGAGTTCAAGTCTAAATGTACAAAATCCTTTACCTTAGGCTCTTTTTACTATCAATTATCATTATCAATTATGATATTTTTTTTATTATTTTAAGTTGTTTGGCATCTATTATCATTTTTATTTTTATTTAAAATAATAGAAAAACTTTCAAAATTCATAATGAACTTTTGGTCTATTATGAATTATGGTGATAATTTCATTCTCTTCATTTATGCACAAGTTCACTTAAATGGTTAAGATGAAGATAAAATAGTCAATATACATTTTTTTATAAAAAATCATATTTTTCTCTCTCTTTTATCACTTGCTCATTATTATTTATTAATAATTTTTTATTTTGACATCAAACTTATTTTTCATTCCATAATTTATTTTCGAAAAAATTCACCAAACCATTTCTCATTCTTGACCAATAATGAATTCTTGTACTTATTTTTTTTAAATAGACATAATAGAAAATGAGAATTAATACCAAAAAGAGCCTTAGCTTAGATAGCTTAATGCATTATATTTAAACAACACATCATTTCTTTCTTAGGAGTATTATTCTCACAAGCAAAGCACGCTCTTCCGACACATCTCACGGACTCACCCGTCTCTTTTATAAGTTCTCTTCGCCCAAAAGAACCACGTTAATCATTTAGTGATTACGCAAACTTTAACAATAAAAATGATTAACGAATAAAAATAAAAACTAAGCAAGGGGTTTCATGAGGGCAAATTAACAAATATGGAGAAAATAATAAGTTAATTAACAAAGGATTTTGTTTCAACAATTTCTTAAAATAATATCCCAAGCATGTGCTTTTTATTGTTACAAATTACAATCATTAGCATTTGTCAACCAAATAATGGACTGCGAAGATACATTCATGATTCAACTTACTTGATCTCCAAGTCTTCCTTTGGTCAAAAGTCAAAGTCATGTTTGGCTGTGAAGAGCAGTTAGTGCTTCTTTATTTTATTTTATTTTGCAGATCTCAAGATCAAAATCTCATCGAAATGTGCAATCCAACGGCCAAGACAAAATATCCTATTATCTTTTTCTTACTGCGCCCTAGTCCCAGTCGATGGCTACTGCTTTTAGGGCTGTAGGGGATGTGAATCTGGATGCAACAATTCTCAGTTAGTCCTATTATTTAAAAATAAAAAAAAGGGAAAAAATGCTAAGCTCTATTCCGAACTCTCATTTCTTTGTGGGTTTATGTTTTGTATAAATAATAGATTCTGCCCTGTCTCCCAGAATGCAGATACAAGAGAGACATAGAGAGAAGAGAGTTGAAGATGGAAATCAGCGAGGAGGAGGTAGTGATAATTGGGGGAGGAATCGTAGGGTTAGCGACGGCAGTGGCACTAAAGAGAGTTGGGATCAGAGCTTTGGTGCTGGAGAGATCACCAGAGCTACGAACCACGGGTGCAGCTCTTACGCTTTTCCCCAATGCATGGCTTGCTCTCCAAGCACTCGGTGTTGCTCACAAACTCACTTCCATTTATTCTCCTCTCCCAAAGTAATTTACGACTAACCATTTAAGAATTTATATCTCACAAGCGCGCTCACAGGATCGAGAGATCCTATTTTCAATTGTCTTAGACTGATTCGGGAATTCTCAACAGGGAATACGTCACAAATGTAGCTAATGGATCTGTTCGACAAGTATCTTATCAAGGCATTAACGGGTTAGTTGTTCTCTTTCTAATAGTCCTGAGTTGAATACGTACAGAGGAAAATTTTGAATTTTTGGACTTTTGAGCAGATGAATGAGAGGTTAAAAGTTTTTAATACAAATGCAGGAAGTTCAGCGGACCTAATGCAGTTCACAGGAGAGCCTTGCTGGAGGCACAGCGCAGAATTAGCTCCGCTACCACGTTCTCTTCAAGCACTCCATCCGTGCCATCGCCGGGATGTTGAAGCTGATTCTTCCGCTGCTATCATAAATCTTGACGATGGGACGGTCATCAGCGCCAAGGTGCGTACTTTCGTTGATTCAAAATTGGAAATTATATATATATACCGTGTTGTTGAGGACTTTTCACGAACACTTGGAAGACTACAATCACAAAGGTTGTTCTGTTGGTTCCTTCTTTTTAAGGTATTTAAAATTAACCCCTCGAATTGTACTCGGACCCCATTCATTTGGATCAATCTGCCCTGTTGACACTCTGAATTAAACCCTTCAATTGAAACATTTTTGGTAAAATTTGGAGGCCCTTGCTTCTGTATGATGCTGAAACTTTTATATTAATTCTCATGGGGTGCTCCAGGTCTTGATAGGATGTGATGGGTTACACTCAGTGGTTGCTCGTTGGTTGGGACTTAAGGATCCAGTGGAATCAACTCGGTCATCTATACGTGGTTTAGCACTATTCCCTGAAGGCCATGGATATAAGCACGAAATTTACCAGTTCATTGATCAAGGCAAAAGAGCTGGTGTAATTCCTCTCAGTGATAAAGAGCTCTATTGGTTCGTCACCTATGATTCTATCTTTAACGGTAAAATATTTCAAATTCAACTAACTTTTTCCAATCCGCCCTTATGATTCTTCTAGCTTTTTCCTATTATTTCAAAAAGTGATGTTGTGAATAATGCTGATTACCCAAAAAAAAAAAAAAAAATGTTGTAAATAATGCTATCCATCAGTAATTTTTCAAACATATTTACTATCTATTTCAGGCGATAAGAATGCATCAGATACCAAATTGCTACAGAAGTATGTAATAGAGAACTTAGCCAAGGACTTTCCTTCAGCATTCTTAGAAGTGGTTCAACATGCTGATCTAGAAACAATGACGTGGGCTCCATTGATGTTAAGAGTTCCATGGGACCTAATATTTGGCCCTGTACACAAAGGATGCATCACAGTTGCAGGTGACGCGATGCACCCAATGACACCAGATTTGGGCCAAGGTGGTGGTTCAGCACTTGAAGATGCAGTCGTACTTGGAAGACATTTAGGCAATTCTTTCCTCTCAAATGGAGGGATTGTGTCTGGAGAGATAGCTAAAGCTTTAGAAGGGTATGTGAAAGAAAGGAGATGGCGAACGGCTAGTTTGATCACAGGGTCTTATCTTTCAGGTTCGGTGCAGCTAAGTGGTTCTAGTTCATGGATCAACTTCTTAAGGGATACCATCTTCTATAAGTTTCTTTACTGTAGGGTTTTTGCAATTGATGCTACAAATTATGATTGTGGAAAGCTTCCCAGTGTTTCTTCACCTTCCAAATTAGATGATCATACTAAGATTAATTAGGCATACTAAGGAACATGCTTCTATGCTATCCTTTGAAGTTCAAATTTAAAATTTCAAATGTATTTGATCTCTTCAACCTTTATCAGCCTGTTGTAAAAGAGTCTGAAAGTATCAGTTGTAATGGTATATAATCTATATATAATTAATCTTTCCCAATTGAGAAGAAAAAGCAAGGTTAACATCATGTTATAGAGTTGGGATAATTATTGTTGCCTCCTTATAGTTTGATTTTATTATTATTTTATCGTTTCTACTTTTTAAAATTACTAATCCAACCTTTAACTTTGTCTAAAATTACTAATGCCCCTTTCGTTAAGCTTAGTTAGTTTACTGATGACGTGGCAACTATATATTTTTTCAAAAACCCAAAAATAACATTACAATTATCTCTTTACTTATTTACTCTTTTGCAAGTTATAATACTATCCTTAATTAACTATGGAGAAAAATTAACTTTAAATTTAAAAAAAAACATTTTAAAAAGAAACTACCGAATAAAGAAAATACTTGATTTTTCTTCTCTAAACAGAAATCGCCGAATAAAGGAAATATGTGATTAAATAAAACTTTAAAATAGAAACTAAATTATTAGGAAATATCAAATGTAATTCAAAGTTGAAAATTGAAAATCTCCTAATATATGCTAACCATTGTACAAAGTGTGTGGTCCAACCAAAGCCAAAATTTATTGGAAAATATAAGATTTTAAGGATATAATTGACATTCAATATAGTTCTAAAAATGAAGGTAATGTCATATTTTTTAACTTCTTAATTTTAATGAAGAGCAAAATAGACATTACATATTTGATGTTAACAACCACTTAACACCGTTAGAAGTGAGAGGGTCAACAATAATTTCATAAAGAAAGAGGTTTGATTAGTAATAAAACCAAAGTACAAGGGGGCAATGGTAATTATCCCTATAGAGTTTTATTTTTACAAACCCCCCCTTCTACACGATATATTGGTGGGATTCAAATGTCAATATTTAGTCTTCATTCACATGTTTTGCCTATTTATCTGAATGTGCTGAAAACTTTCTAAAAGACAATAAAAAGGAGGGGGGAAATCTACCATTTAAGTAATTTTTGTGATGATTAAGTTTTGTAGACATGTTGATTTATAGAAGCATGAACATGGTTTTTTTCTTTTTCCCTTCCCCTAATGGTTATTAAGTGTGAGCATGGAACAACCTTTTACTGCGAATTTCAGTCATTTTGGTGAAAAGCGAACCGAAACATAAGTCGGAATTCGAAATTACAAAATATCGCCAAGTCAACCAATATATCGATATGATCTCAATTTTTTTTTATATTTTGGTGATTTTTTTGGCTATTTGTTTCACGATTCTATAGCAGAATCTTTAAAGCCAATGGATAATTTTACCAATTCTGTCCCAATGATTCAAGACTCAAACGGCAATGTGCCAAATGTGGTTAGGGAGGAGAACCTGCATAGAATAATTTCTGGAAATACTTCAAATTAGGAAGACATTTTATAGCAAAATCTTTAAGATTAATGAGCAAACTTACCAATTATATTCCAGTGATTTATGCGTCAAGAGTCAACATGCAAAATGTTGTTAGGGAAAAGTATATACATAAAAGAATTTATGGAAACAATTTAAATTATAAATGGATTTTGTAATGGAATCTTCAAAGTCAATAGTAATTTTTCCAATTATGTCCGAATGATTTAGCTTCAAGATAACATGTTAAATGTGGCTAGGAATGAGAATTTACATGGAATAATTTATAGCAAATAATTCAAATTTATCAAATATTAGCATCAAATTAGGGTAGACATCAAATTTGGTCCAAAATGACAAAAAATACCCCCCAAAATGGGTGGTTGAAATTTGCCGAAACAATGGCAAAATTTCGCTGAAATTTCAGCGAGATTTCTCCATTTCGCCTGGTTCGCTACCTAGCGAACCAACGAAATCTACTAAAATTTCGTACCTTGGGTGTGAGGCATGTTTTTTTTTTTTTTTATTATTATTTTTTATTTTGGTAATTTTCATCTTGACCCCATGAGGTTTGGTCCATATCATTTTTAGTCCAAATAAATGGACACTTTGCACTGCTTATCCTGAGATATCCAATGAGATCAATTAAGGACAAATTGTGATTTTTATGACCAAAATACCCTCACATCTATTCTACCATAAGATTTGCATCATATCTTCACAATTAAATCCAACAGTAAAATCAAAAGAGTGGGGGTATTTGCATAGGATTTATATCAGCTCATGTTCTGACATGATATAGTTTCATTAATAAGAAAAGCTAGATTTCGATAAGTCCATCTTCATCATTAATTTGTACTATGCAAATTCTTCCTCTTCAACGGTCACGATCTTCAAGTCTTTTCATCATAAGAATAGGGCTGTCTTGTCTCCCTCTTTCTACATACGTAAGTACAACCATTCTCGCCAATGGAGGGTTAATGGAGTGGTTGAGATCCTCATTTCTCAGTGGAGAGATTTTGGGTACAACCCTTGTTGGTGGTATATGCAATATGTCCATCCCCAATTTCCCTATATATAATGCGCCTTTGTTACCCAAAAAAAAAGTATAACAATTAACCAACCCCTATAAAGAAAAAAATCCTCTTCTCCTCTGTCTCTTATTCGTTTTTCTCTGATTTTCTAATATTTTATTCCGTCCATTTACTCATGAACTACTCTCTGCTCTCGAATCTCCGCATCGTGTTCTGAATTAGTCCATCCGAAAAAAAGTTTATGTACCGGAGAGCCATACCGGCTAATTGAAGATGTACGACTAAAACACCAACTCGATTAAGAGAACTTCCACACAGCAAGGATACTCCCGCGAACATTTGATATGAGACACAAGATCGAAAACGGGGTTTGAGGTTTGGTTGAATTTACTTTTATTTTGCTTTTGAATGTCATCATTTCATCTAAATGAAATACATTATTATGCATTAGTCAAACGTGCTTGTTTGGGCAAAAATGATACAAAGTATCAAAGATGAGCCCGAGGGAGTAAAGAAGGTAAAGGAATTGAAGAGGCATAGCTGAGGACTTGGAGGTTTCGTGTTTAATTGAGTAAATACTCCATTCTTTTGATTTTTACTGTTAAATTTAATTGTGAAGACATGATGCAAATCTTACGGTAGAATAGATGTGAGGAAATTTTGGTCATGAAAATCACATTTTAATTGGTCTTATTGGATACCTCAGGGGAGTTAGATGCAAAATGTCTATTTATTTGGATTAAAAATGACATGAACCAAACCTCAAGGGTCCAAATGAAAATCACCCTTTTTGGAAGGGGGAGAGGAGTGTAAAAGTAAGGCATCAATTTATCCCTATGTGTTTTGACTTAGTAAATATTCTCTTGATTGCAAACACACGTTCTATTGAAAAATACAGTAAATATTACTTCTAAGATTTCTTTATTTTATTTTATTTTTTTTTTTTTGTATTCCCGTTTAAATTTGTTCATAAAATAAAGATTAGGAATGCCTGTATGAGCCTAGACCACGTAGCTCAATTGAAATAGTTGGAAATTTGACACTTGATGCCTAGAAGAAAGCAATAGGGATTAGTTTTCCCACTTGTCTCAATAGATTCGTGCTAATATAGTTAAAAACTGTCAAGGAATACATTGTTTTCTCTAACCAAGAGGTGATTGACTATTATGTAAGCCCACCCAACATCATTCAACTTTTATCAAGGATGCAAAAAATACTAAACATTCCATGATCCTAAGAGCTAAATGAAAACCATCTGGTTCTCACAATAATATGAGAAGAGCACTAAAATACTCTTCCCGTTTTTCTTTTTAGTGTGACTTGCATTTCGTGTTTTTTTTTTGGGGGCCAGGGGAGGTTGGGGGATTTTAAAGAGCATTAATAGATACTCTTGTGAGTGACTTTTAAGAGTTGAAAGAAAACCAACGAATGGTTAACAAAATATGTGAAAAACACTAAACACATCGTGTGAAGGTCAAGAGCAATGAACTTACGACCATATGCCTCCTTATACGGATGGTCCCTTAACCAACTTGGAGTTCCCCAAGGATTATTTGATTGGTTCCCTCAATAAAGGAATAAATTATATTTCTATTAATATAATTTCTGACAAGTCGCCTCATACAAGTTTCCCAATAGGATTATATGACCACCCATCTGTAGTTTCGGTGATCAAAATAATATAAAGCGGTGGTGAAGATTATAACAAACTTTTTAAGAAAAGAAAAAGAAAAAAAAAACCATTTGTCAATGCAGGGTTGCTTGAGTGGTAAAGATTCATACTTCTCAGTGGAGAGGTCCTGGATTCGATCCTTGATGAGGGCATTAAATTTCCAGTATTAAAAAAGCACCAGTACCAAAAAGGAAAAAAAGAAAGAAAGAAAGAAAAAAAAAACCAAAATGAAATTCCCATCTAGGAACTCTTCCATGCTCACGGCTCTCTCATCTTTTCACGAAATTGGAAAAGCCCTGAATTTGCAGCGATTTTCTCTCCTATCTCCAAGTGCTGCCCAAAAAGAAGAAGAAGAAAAAAAAAAACCGATCTCCAAGTCCATCTCGAAGTCCATCTCGTGTAGATGCAAGTTTATTGTTTTTATCATCAACCACAGATGATATGTAAATGAAACCCTAATCTGTACAACTAATTGCAAAGCTTTTCGTCCCCTCATTTAAATTAATCTCCAATTCAACCTCTATCCTCGCTGCAATTCCAAGGTATTCTAAATTCCGTGAGGAGAGAGAGGACAGAGCCGTGAGCATGGAGGAGGAAAATTGCTGCAAATCCACGGTTTTTTTCTGAATTTTGTGAAGAGAGAGGTGAGAGCCATGAACATAGAAGGGAGAGAGAGACGAGAAGATCGCATAGATTCAGGGATTTGTGTAAATTTTAGGAAGAGAGGAGAGAGGAAAACATGGGTGAGTTTAAATAAAAATCAGATTTAGAGAAGATCGCATAGATTCAGGGATTTTTATAAATTTTAGGAAGAGAGGAGAGAGGAAAATATGGGTATGTTTAAATAAAAATCAGATTTAATTTGAATTGGGTGACCGTAGGATTACTTAATGCCACGTGGCACAATCCTAGATGGGAATTGTAAGGAATTGTAAGGAAGGGAATTACAGAGGATGTGAATCCCTCTTTATTGTTTTTCTGGTGCAGGACCAAGATTAATCAACCCAGAAAAGAAGAAAAAAAATGGCTGGCTTAGATATTAAATCCATCTGCAAATCCAATCAAATAGAAGCTCCTTCAAGCCGGCAGTTTGTTTGAAAATTTGAATTAATAATGTTAACAAGCTTGCGTGCAGCTGGTTTACAAAGACGTTATAAGTCTTCCGGATCCCATCTTCTTTTATCATCTCGAACTCCTCTTTAATTTTTAGTTACAACAGACATAGTACTGATCAAGGATAAAGCATGGCCATGAGGAGTGAACAACAGGGAAGAAGAGAACGAGAGACACAAATCAAAAGACTTTATGAAGTTTGCTCGCGTGGGAGCCTTTCATCTCTGCTTCAACTCATTGAGGAAGACGAGCTCATCTTTGATAGAGTTATGACTACTGATTTCAATGAGACTCCACTCCACATAGCTGCAATGGTAGGTCATCTTGAAGTTGCAAGAGAGATTTTGAAACGCAAACCGGAACTTGCAACCGAGCTAAACTCAGAAAGTTCCTCACCCCTTCACTTGGCTTCAGCAAAAGGAAATCTCGAAATGGTGAAAGAGCTCTTGAATATCAACCCAAGTGCTTGTTGGGTCACTGACCGAAATGGGAGAACCCCTCTTCATCTTGCAACAATCAAAGGCCGGATAGATGTCATGAAGGAGTTGTTGCAGTCACAACCTGAGGTGATTCATGTCAGGGTTGAAAGAGGAGAAACCGTTCTACACCTTTGTGTTAAAAACAGCCGTTTGGAGGCACTTAGACTATTGTTGGAATCAGCAGCTAGTGACCAGCGAAAACTCCTCAATTCCAAAGATGATGATGGCAACACTGTTCTGCATCTTGCCACAGCTATGAAACAAACAGAGGTACGATATAATCAATTCAAGTACACATCCATGGCTAGCTATGACCTTATTTAGTTACTTTTTATATTCTAGTATCCATCATTATCACCTATTAATAGAAATACCACCAGATATATATGGAGTAGTAACTATACATGGTAGCTAGAATGTTTTGTTTTGTTTTTACAGGTTATCAAGCTGTTGGTGGACAAAAATGAAGTAGAAATAAATGAAATGAATAGTTTTGGTCTTACAGCTTTGGATATCTTAGCACAGTCTCCACCCCCAAGAGACACAAAAGACATGGATATAGGCGACTCCCTAAGGGCAGCAGGAGCATTAAAAGCCGATGATATTATATCGTCTGCAGCCATGCCGATAACAAGAAGCAGCAGAAGGAGAAGGAGTAGAAATAGTAGTAGAAGAGAGATGAGAATGCAATCTGTTTATCCTGAGGAAGGAGATTACTGGTTAGCGAGTCAAAAGAATTCATTAATGGTACGGTGTCAACTGTGATTGCTGCCATGGCATTCCAAGCAATATTGAGTCCTCCAAAGATCGTCGATGTCAGTCCTCCAGCTCCAAATATTGATGATGTCAGCAGGTTTGATTATGCCAGGCCTAACGTTCGCATGTTTTATTACGAAAGGTTTTTAGTCACCAACACAGTGTCTTTCGTTGGGTCTTTGGGCATAACCCTTTTGCTGGTAAGTGGATTTTCGATGAAGAAAAAATCGTTTGTGTGGATATTGACGGTAAGTATGTGGATCACAATCACGGCAACCGTTAACTCTTACTTCGCGTCTTTAGTTGCCATCATGCCAACCATAAGTGACGATTTTGTGATTGAATTATTGTCGATCATTGGCCTTGTTTGGATGCAAATAGTGGTGCTTGTTTTCTTAATTCACACCATCCGAATGGTATTACAGTGTGTGAATGGATTCCCTTTGATTCCCAGGATTCTTATGTGGATACTCATTCCGTCGACCATAATTGTATTGGCCGTATTGCCTTTTCTAATTCCAGAATCGCTAGACCCGAATCGGCCGTTCGTTATAGGAGGCAAAAAAATCTACGTCTTTTTGTACCCCTGTTTTGGAATGGTGTGCCTTCTTCTCTTGCTTCAAGGTGCTCGCTTAGCCTTCCGGTGCGTGAATAAGTTGCGTACAACTACATTAGATGAGGCTAGCCAGCGACTTCGTCAACTGGTGATTGATGATGATGATGATGATCAACAACAATGCTAACAAATCCAATGTTACGACTGTCTGATCAGATTTGAATGGATCTTCACTTTGTTGTTTCAGCTTTAATTATTTAATTAGGATTCCATCTCCACCCTGCTTAATTTCTGTTCCAAGTTCTTGTACTCGATCTTGTTTTTTTTGTTGTAGGTTCTCAATATAATCTTTGCTGAAGCTTGCCAATGTTTAATAAAATATTTTTTTGAAAAAGAAAATTGATGAGTTTTATCTTCCTTACTTTTTATATTTAAATCTATGTGGTTTGCTTCATGATCCAGGTGAAAATTTATTATTTTCTTACGTAAGATCTACTAGATTCCTTCTTTTATTATTTTTTAATGTTTTAATATTCACAAATGGGGAAGTGATCCGAACTCCTATTTCCACAAGTGTAAATGCGCGAGGATTTTTGTTTGCGTTTGCGTGGATAGACTGGATTGTGACACGTGATTTAAAAGAATTCGACGGTGTGAACAAATTTAGTGTTTTAGAATTTTTAAATTTACAATCAGATGTCCTTGGTTGAGAGTGAATTCACAAGTAAGATCAAAATTTGGGGAAAACGAAAAGGCGATTCTGATAGAGTTAAACCCTAACCCTCTCTTCCTTCTCTGTTAGTCAGTCCATTTTCTTTGAAGCCGAATCCCTAGTTGGATGATTTTGCGTTCCTTGTTGCCCACCATATTTCGATTGATTTCTTTCATCTTCATCAATCCATCCACCTGCTGCAGTTTTGAGGTTCTGCTACTCAATCCGAGTCAAACAAAGAACCCATCCTCTTTGAAGGGAGAAAAATCCCCACCAAAAACAAACATCAGGAATTATGTCTTGGTTGAAATGAAATCGACTTCAATAAATCCTGAATAAAACTAAAAGCAGCAATCTGAAATAGGGTTTCAATTCAAAGTGGAAACAACTATGAATTTTCTGAAATTAATTGGGATTTCACAATGATGGATCTGTAACAAGAAAACTTGAAAAGTATCAACATTTGATGTACCTTTGAGAAATAATCATCGTTAGAGGAAGAGGAAGGTTAAACAAGCAAAGATGAAGAGGAAGGGAGAACCCTTTAATTTCCTTTAATTGCAGAAGATTCCTAGGAGACGAACACCCCAACCTAGAACCCATTAATGTATTGCTCAAGAAAATAGACACAAAAAATTGAAGATGCCGTTGCCGAAGAGGAAGGTTGCACCGGTTGCCAAAGAGGAAGGTTGCGCTGGCTGCCGGAAAGGAGGGTCGCTATACGGGTTGTTTGAATGCTAGGGCATCGAGCGTTCCTCCCAACTTTAGATTTTGAAAACAGGGTTGTAAAAATGAATATAATAGATTATGAGGGGTTGAGATTGTAAATTTGATAAGTTGAGTTATTGATGACGTTTCAAATTTACATTTTTACCCTTATAAACAATCGTATGATTTACTTTTGCCACATGCCACATGTTACAAGGAGGCTGCGCGGGCGCCAACAAAAATCCCTAGAAACTCTGTCTTATCTTATTATTCCCACGATTGTAGATCCACCAAACATCATTCTAACTTTTAAAAAAGATGCAAAAAACATTGAACATTCTGTGTGAGTGACCCTAAGAGGTGAATGAAAACAATCCGATTCTTATAATAAAATGTGAAGACCACTAAATACTCTTGTGAGTGGCTTTTAAGAATTGAATGAAACCAAACGAATGCTTACCAAAATATGTGAAAATTACAAAACACATTGTGCGAGTAACCCCAAGGTCAAGAGCACTGAACTCAGTCAGGACCATATGCATCTTTAAAGCGATAGTCCATGCTAACCTTCCTCTCTTAGAGCTGAAAAGGAAGACGAAAAGTTTTGGAAAAGCAAATTTGGATTTTGAAAGATCGTTCTAATCGGTTGGGTCCATGTGTTTGGTTTCCCGGTTCGGTCCATGTGTTTATGTTGTAAAACCAGCCCCAAATTTACTGAAGTTGAAGTAATTAGCATATTTATTATTTAACAGTCAAGATTCAAAGACTCAAAAGAGCTTTCACTCCGGCAGTTGGAAGGGTTGTAAACGGATCGGATAGTGGCAATATCATGTCCACATCCTATTATATTCAGAATCTCAGATGGATTCGAATAATATCCAATCGATTTGAATTCAATCGAATTTGAATGATAATCGAATAGTTATTTTCTTAAATAGATTCTTCCAAGTGGGCATGAATGTAGATTAAATACAAAATTTCAACTACTTTTTTACTTATTTATCATTTTATTTGTGAAGTTAGGCTTGAAATTTAAGAATTTAACAACTTTGGTAGTTATTTTAATAGAAAGTCTAAAAAAAATATTCACATATTTTCAAGAAAAAATTATAAAATAAGAAAAATAAATATAAATAAAGCTTAATCACATCGTATTAGTAATCGGACAGATTCAAATGCCATTAAATGGATGTAGTGCAAATTTGGGAGAAGATTTCGATTATCTACTTACACCCCCTTCGATTGCTTAGAACAACGCTTACGCCAAGCAAAATCCAAGTGGAATGAAACGGTACGATTCTAAACAATTCAGTTCCATGATTTTAATTCTTATTTTTTATTATGAAAAGAGCCATCTTATATATAGAAAGAAGGAAGATGATTAGCAGGTGGTTGTGTGAGAATAATCTCAGATATTACCAACCCAGAAAACTTGATCTCATGTGGTTTTCAAACCTGAACTTCTCAAATCGGGGAAAAGAGAGTGGGTCGGGACGACTGAATGATGATTCCATGCAAGTTCCGATTTTTATTATTTTCGCTCTTTTATTAATCTCGGTGGAGGGGCAGCTGTGGAACCGCCTCTCTTGCCGTTTGATTAATGAGGCAATAATGGTGGTGGTGGCGTCGTTGGCATTGCCGGAGCCGAAGGTGGAGAGGTGAACCCGCAGAATTGAGTGAGGAGAGAGAATAAATTTGATTTTTTTTTTTTTTTTTCAGTTTTTGATAAGGGAATTTTTTGAATTTAAAAAAAAAAAAACAGTTAGACTAATGGTTTCAATAACATGTTTAATGAATTAGGTGTTTGTGTTTTTTCAAACATAAAGTGGGGTGTGAATGCATTAAAGCTTCCATTTTGGGATGTGTGCAATTTGCTTTATAATTTTTTAGTGTTTGGGTGCAGGATCATGGTTTAACTCAGAAAAAGAAAATAGATGGTCGTGTAGCACGCTGTCTATTGGCAACTAAAAGGCCTGAAACAGGTTGAAGCACACGCTATAAATCATCTCCTATGTTCTCTCAAACTCCTCTTTAAATTTCAGCTTCAATAGAGAAATTGAAAGATAAAGCATGGCCCTGAGGGGTGATGATCAAGAGGGAAGAACAGAACGAGAGAGAATGATTAGAAGACTTTATGAAGTTTCCTTGAGTGGGAGTCTTTCATCTCTGGTTCAACTCATTGAGGAAGACGAGCTTATCCTTGACAGAGTTATGGTTACTTATTTCAATCAAACTCCACTCCACATAGCAGCAATCCGAGATCACCTTGAATTTGCGAGAGAGATTTTGAAACGGAAACCAGAACTCGCAAGCGAGTTGGACTCGGAAAGTTGCTCACCTCTTCACTTGGCTTCAGGCAAAGGAAATCTTGAAATGGTGAAAGAACTGTTGAGAATTAACCCAGACGTTTGTCGTGTTACTAACAGTGATGGGCTAACTCCTCTTCACCTCGCAGCAATCAAAGGCCGAATAGATGTCATGAAGGAATTGATTCAAGCACGACCTGAGGTCATTCATGATAGGGTTGATAGAGGGGAAAGCATTCTACAATTGTGTGTGAGATACAATCAGTTGAAGGCTTTGGAGTTACTATTGGAATCAACAGCAAGTAACCAGCAAGCAGAGCTCCTCAATTCTAAAGATGACGATGGCAACACTGTTTTGCATCTTGCTACAGCTAAAAAACAAACCAAGGTACGAGCTGCCCATTCCCCCTATCCATATGACCATATCCATTCTCATTATTTTTCTGACATATTTCATTTTCTTGATGCATTTGGTATCTGTTTTTGTTTAAAAGAATAGAACCCCTCCCCTCAAAGAAAAAAGAATTGTACTAGATAGATAGATTAAATTTTTTTTTTACGAAAATCTTATTGTTTCTCCTCTTTCTCCCTTCTAAACCTTAACTATTTGTTTCTAATTCTCATAATCTATTTTTTATTTTAAAATACCAAACTTATTTTTCATTACTTAATTTATAGTGGACAAAAATTACCAAATTAATTTTCATTTTTTAACAAAAATATATTATTATATTCATTTCTTTTGAATGGACAAAATTGAAAATGGAAATTTACATCATAATTTCACTCCATGAAACGATGTATGTTTTTAATTTGCAGGTTATCGAACTGTTACTGGGCAAAAATGGAATAGAGATAAATGCAGTGAATAAGAATGGTGTTACAGCGTTGGATATGTTGGCACAATCTGTGCGTGACATTAAGGACATGGATATTGCAGAGTCATTAAGGGCTGCCGGAGCACTAAAAGCCAGAGATATTATATCAATAACGGATGGAGTAACTAATGATGATAATAATAACAATAATGGGGCGGCAACAACAAAAGGAACACCAGGACTCTCATCTTCAGGTGCTGATCATCATGATACAGGAGACTGGCTAGCGAGTCAAAAGAATTCATTAATGGTGGTGTCAACAGTGATCGCTGCCATGGCTTACCAAGCAATGTTGAGTCCTCCAAACGCTGATTTCAGCGAACCCATTTCCGCGTACTACTACAAAAGGTTCATAGCCACCAACATAGTGGCTTTCGTTGGGTCTTTGGTTGTAACCCTTTTGCTGGTAAGTGGGCTTTCGTTAAAACGAAGATTCTTCGTGTGGCTACTGATGGGAATTATCTGGATCGTAATCGCATCATCGGTAGATTCCTACTTTTCGTCGGTGATGATTCTTGTAATACCACAGTCAGGTGACTTTCTCGTGATTGGAAGAGTATTGTCGGTCGGATCAACTGATTTGGTGGGAGTGATGCTCCTTATTTTCTCAGTTCACAGCGCCCGGTTGCTCACACGGTTTTCGAAATCACAGTTTCAGAAGGAAGCCAACTCGACTGTTGTCAGGCTTTCAGTTTGGGTACCCACTCTAGTAAGCATAATTAATTTATGCAGATTCGCCTTCCAACATCCGCCACCGGTCATGGCATCCACAGACTATATAAGAATCCAGACATCCATGACTGTTTTGTATGTGATAATTTCACTGGGGACCTATCTTCTATTGTTTCTATATTATAGCTTCATCTTCATGTGTACTGCTCGGGGAACATTGAAAGATAAGGCTAGACAGCAACTTCGTTGGATGATGATGATAATCGTGAATACTTATTCTAACAGAAACAGTGGCGCAGTTGTCTGAATGAATCTTCATTTTGTCGTTTCTCCAGCCTCTTGTACAGTTGTACTCTTGGTTTGGACACCGAAACTTTACAGGCATATATAATTTGCATTCTCAACAGTCAGCTAAGAACACTAGAACCACTTTGTCCCCCTTCTGCACTTCCTCTGATGTCTCTGCTGGTCTATGCAAATTGGTATGAAATTGATGTTGTTCATAACCATCATTAATGTAGTGAACTTTGTAAGGAAAAAAGAACTCAAAATTTGGAGGGAATTGAAAGGGAAGAAGAGGATTTTTTTTTTTTTTTTTTTTTGGTACTGGTGCTTTTTTAATACTTGGAAATGTAATGATGTCTGCAATGGTCGAACCCAAGACCTCTCCACTGAAAAGTATGGATCTTTACCATTCCACCAACCCAGCATTGAGAAGAGGAAACTTTTCTTACTGGCATGTTCCTGTGGATCATATCACTATGACGAAGAGAGATACACAGTATCTTGATTCAAATTTCCCAGGCTTGAGGTGGGGCTACTTCAATTTCTTCCATCACTAGTTAGAGCTTCTCCTTTTTTTTTTTTTTTTTTTTTTGGTAAATAGCACTTCTTTTAAATAATTAAAAAAAGTACAAACTGCATGAGTACACAAAGTTCGAAACGAACCAAGGAGCGGCATATGACCAAACTGTCGCACATGCAATGGACAGGGCCAGCCAGGATAAGGGTTGGGTCAAGCCCAAAATGGATCGCGTCCATAATACCCTTAGAACAAACACCCACATAGGGGGAGATGCGAACACCCACTTAGGGGGAGATACAAACACCCACATAGGGGAACCTACAAAACACTGCAAGGGCACACAAAACTCCTACAGTTGTGGCGATGGTAGCAACGAAAGTGCGGAGAAGGTGTAGACCTGCCATCCGACTCTGCCGTATAGGCGTACTAGTCAAGCTCGACGCAGAATAACTTGTACCCAAAGTTGGAGTTGTTCCGCGTGTGCACCAAAATAAAACGCTCCTCGGCGGTGTGCACCAGGAAACGCTGTAAGCCTGTAACCAAAGGAGTTGTGATGAAAAAAAAAGAAAAAATAAAAATAAAAACAAGAAACAAAAACAAAGCACTGCAACCACAGATCTAAGGGGAAACCCTAGATCTGGTTATTAGCGGAGAAAGCGAAACGGAGGCGGGAAAGAGGGAGGCGGAGACGGGAAAGAGGAGCAGGAGATGCCGGGAGAGAGAAACAGAGAGGGCGGGAGAGAAAACAGAGAGAAACAGAAAACAGGAGAGAGAAAACAGAGAGATCGGGAGAGAGAAACAGAGAGGGAAAACGGGAGAGAGAAACAGAGAGGGCGGGAGAGAAACAGAGAGGGCAGGAGAGAGAAAACGGGAGAGAAAAACAGAGAGAGCGGGAGAGAGAAAACGGGAAGGAGAAACAGAGAGGGCGGGAGAGAGAAACAGAAGGGAAAGAGAGAGAACGGGAAACGGAAGGGGAACAGGGGAGGCGGAGAGACTACTCAGGCGAGTCTCTCCGCCTCAAACGTCTCGATCTTATGGAGTTGCAGAGCAGCTGATGGAGGAGTTACAGAGCGGCTAGTCTGTTCTCTTCTTTTTAAGTCACTTAAAAGACTAAGTTAGAGCTTCTCCTGGATTTCTGCATATTGCAGCTGTTTGGTTTCCAAGAAAATATTAGAGAATGTAAGATACTGAATAAAGAATGTATAAGACTCTGTTTCTGTATGAGAAAAAAAGAGATACATGAAGAATATGAACCTTTGCACGGCATAGATCTCCCTGCGGTCTCTGAAGGATTTGTCTTAGTTTGCTTCTCCATGGTTATTAGATGAGATGAAGGAATGAGATTTCTTCTACATGTCTATAACAGCTCTCCTTCTCAATGAATTTGTTTTTGCCTAAAAACAAGAAATCCCTTATCTTCTTTACTATCTTTATTGATAAAGACAGAGGGAGAACCAACATGGCCCTACATGGATATACATTGCCAGTATCGCCAAGTCATTTTTGCCGTACAAAATAAATGGGCCTGAATTTCTTGGTTAGCTCGACTTGCCTGGATTAGTTTGTTTTCTATTTCCAAATTTTCTGGCCCAGCAAGAGAAACTCAGGGCTTAGGTATTTTGCTTTCACAAGCCCATGGGCCTCCTGGTTGATCCATCAATTTTCTGTTACCCCAGCCCAGCCCAAATATAGGAATTCCAACTTGGTAGCCCATTGAATAATGGTCAGATGGGTTCGATGCCTGGTCCAGAAACATATTTGAACCCAGAAAAAGTAGCCACTGTACGTAGCCATCATTTGTTATCGACCGGAATTCACTTCCACTTTCACTTTCATTTTAAGAGCATCAATGGCCGGGGGACCGTTCCAATAGAATAGATTTCTGGGTTTGCATTCCCATCCAAAACCGAACGTGCCCAATCCACCTAACAAATTCTCATTTAAAAGTGAATTGATGTTAATTGTATATTCAATATAAAATCAATGAAGAAGATGTAAGATCTAGAAGGAACAAGAAGAGATTACGTGGTTCGGCCAGAAGCCTAAATCCACGGGAGAAATGAGGCTACTATTTTTATTAAGTTTTAGGGTTTTACAATGAACCACAATTTATTAGCTTATTTCCACCGCCTTACCCTCTCTACCTGAGTACGAGTTATGACCCGACCCAATACAATTTAACACTCCCCCTCAAGTTGGAGCATGAACATCATGAACTTCCAACTTGCTAAGAAGAAAATGATATTATTCTTGACTCAAAGCTTTAGTAAAAATATCTTTCACTTGATGCTTAGAAGGAACATAAACTATTTGAATTTGCCGAGCCTGAAGTTTTTCACCAATCACATGACAATCAATCTCAATATGCTTTGTTCGCTCATGGAAGACTGGATTTGCAGCAATGTGTATAGCCGCTTTATTGTCACAAAATAGATCCAGAGGTTCCGGATGCAAAACTCCTAAATCCTTAAGTAAATAACGCAACCAAGTCAATTCACAAGTTGTTGTTCTACCAAAAAAAAAATTTTCACAAGTTGTCGTAGCCGTTGATCTGTATTCCGCTTCTGCAGAAGATCGGGAAACAGTTGATTGCTTTTTACTCTTCCAAGAGATAGGACTTGATCCAATGAAAACACCATAGCCAGTAGTAGAACGACGAGAAGTGGCACAACTTGCCCAATCGGAATCACAATATGCATTGATGTGTAAGTCGCTAGCAAAAGATAACAAAATGACTTTCCCTAGACAAGATTTTAAATAGCATAAAATTCGAAATGCGTCATCCAAGTGAGGCTTTTTGGGTTTCTCCATAAATTGACTGAGAACTTGCACAACATAAACAATATCAGGTCTAGTGACTGTGAGATAAATCAATCTTTCCGACAAGTTTTCTATATTCTGTTGGAGAAGGAAGAAGTTCGCCATCTTCACTATTTAATTTTAAGTTTAGCTCCATAGGACAATTAATGGGTTTGGATCCAAGTAGACCTGTGTCATTAAGCATCTCCAAGGTATATTTCCTATGAGAAAGGAAGATACCTTTAGGTGATCGAGCAACCTCAATGCCAAGAAAGAATTTGAGAGTGCCTAAGTCTTTGATATGAAATCGACTATGAATATACAATTTCAAAGCATTGATGGCAACTTGATCGTTTCCAGTAATAATTATATCATCCACATAAATCAAAACAATAGTAATGCTAGACCCACTAGAAGATACAAACAATGAGTAATCAACCAATGATTGTTTGAATCCAGCAAGTTGTAGAGCAGAAGTGAACTTGGAAAATCAATTGCGAGAAGCTTGTTTTAAACCATATATGGACTTATGAAAACGATAAACCAAATTATTCTCCCCTTTTCGGGAAAAATCAGGTGGCAAAGACATGTAAACTTCCTCATCTAGATCACCTTGAAGAAAAACATTATTAACATCAATTTGAAAAAGAGGCCAACCTTTAATTGAAGCAATAGCAATGAGGCATCGCATAGTGACTAATTTCGCAACAGGGGAAAATGTTTCTTGGTAGTCAACACCTTCAATTTGAGTAAATCCTTTAGCAACCAAGCGAGCCTTGTAGCGTTCAATAGAACCATCAGCTCGATATTTAATTTTGTATACCCATTTACACTGTATAGCAACCTTGTTAGGGGGAAGAGGTTGCAAGCTCCAAGTATGGTTTAGCTCAAGAGCCTTAATCTCATCAGCCATGGTAGCACACCATTTGGGATTATGAGAAGCCTCAACAAAAGAACAAGGTTCAAAATCAGTAGAAATACTAGAAAGGAAAGCACGATAAGTAGGAGAAAAAGCCGAATACGAGAGGTAATTATTGAGGGGATAAGGACAAGTAAATAGTGAAGCAACATTGCACTGAAAGTCTTGGAGGTGAGGAGGAGGGCAAATAGGACGAGTACTACGATGAAGAGTTACTTTAGGATCCTTAGAGTGTGAGTCTATTAAAGAGCGGGGTGGAGTAGGATGAGGAGGGGATACAGGATCATCAATTGCAGGACAAGGAAGGACAGCTGGGGAAGAGGGGGTGGAGTAGGATGAGGAGGGGATACGGGATCATCAATTGCAGGACAAGGAAGGACTGGTGGGGAAGAGGAGTGGGGAGAAGGAATGGATTGAGATAAGGTAGCATGCTCGTATGGAAATATCGTTTCATGAAATATGACATCCCTACTAGTGAATATCTTACGAGTGACAGGGTTGTAAATACGATATGCCTTTTGCCCATATGGATACCCAACAAAAATGCCTGGAATAGCACGTGGAGAAAACTTAGATTCATGAGGAATTAAATTCTTAGCATAACATAAACAGCCAAAAACACGAAGATGAGAATACTTAGGTGAAACACTAGTCACAAGCTCATTTGGAGTTTTACCCTTTAACAATGGGGTAGGAAGACGATTAATGAGATAAACTGTAGTTTGAACACATTCCCCCCAAAAAGTTAAAGGTAGATGTGCTTGAAAACGTAAAGCTCGAGCAACCTCAAGGATATGTCGATGTTTACGTTCAGCAACTCCATTTTGTTGAGGAGTAGCAACACAACTACATTCATGAATTATGCCCAACTCATTAAAGTAAGAAGAGAGAGAGAGAGAGAGAGAGAAAAAAAAACTCAAGACCGTTATCACTACGAACTTTCTTGACAAGGTAATTAAATTGTGTTTTTACCATGGCAATAAAATTTTTAAGAAGACATTGAGTTTCAGACTTGTGACGCATAAGAAAAATCCAAGTACAGCGAGAATAATCATCAACAATGGTAAGAAAGTAATGAGCACCAGAAAAAAAGAAAAAAAGCAATAGAAAACTTACCCCATATGTAAAAGAGAAAAATGACAATTACTTCATTCAACGTGCATTGGAAAAGGTAAACGTGATTGTTTAACAAGAGGACAAATATCACAATGTTGAGGTGAAATGATAACATCAAAATTATTTTGAGAGAAAAAAATTGTGAGGAAAATGAGAAGGATGCCCTAATCGCCAATGCCACATGTCAAAATTATGTGAATTTTGGGAAACAAAGGGAGCAAAGTGACCATGAGCACAATAAAAGTTGAGATTAGCATGCTTTTCACCACTTCTAATCACCCATTTCATGGTGAGATCTTGAAAAACACAAAAATCAGGAAAGAAAATAGCAGCACAATGCAGAGATTTGGTGAGTTGACTGACAGACAATAAATTATAATGAAAATCAGGAACATAAAGCACATTATGAAGTTGAATAGAAGAAGATAAGGGAGCAGTCCCTTTATGAGTCACTGGGACAGATGTATCATTGGATAGACGAATAGGTTGATTTAGAATTAGCATAAGGTTTAACATTATTTATTATATGATTGGTGGCGCATGTATCAATGATCCAATGAGATGAAAAAATAGAGGAACAACAAATAGACTCACCAGATAGATTAGCAAAAGGTTGAGGGCTTTCAGAGTTTCCATTATTGACAAATTGCATATACTGCTGGTACTGTTCCGCAGTGAGAGATGGGCTAGAGCTAGGAGCCATCAAACCAAAAAATAAAGAACTTGAAATTTCTCTCACAGTTGTGCACCCAGTGGTTAAGATACCTAGCTTTCACATAGAGACCCGGGTTCAATTCCCACCAACAAATAAAATAGAAGATTATAATCTTACTGTTGTCTTTTATTCTTTTCAAGGGATTCAACCGAATAAAATAGAAGACTATAATATTTCCTTTTGTGCTTTATTCTTTGCAATGGATCGCCCAGGAGGATTTGGAATCACCAATTCTAATACAAAATTGTCCTTATTCTACAAAAAAACAGTAGCCTGTATTTTGATTTTATTACTATTATATCTCCTGTACTTTTTAAAAATATTGCAGCAGCTAAAAAGGGATAGATCGAGAACCTTGACTGATATCATGTTAATTGTATATTCAATATAAAATCAATAAAAAACATGTAAGATCTAGAGGCCTACGTCCACGGAAGAAAGGAGGCTACTGTTTTCATTAAGTTTTAAAGTTTTACAATGAACCACAATTTATAGGCTTATTTCCATCGCCTTACCCTCTCTACTTGGGTACGGGTCATAACCCGACCCAATACAATTTAGGGATAATTATTATTGCCCCCTGTAGTTTAATTTTATTACTAATAAAACCTTATTCTTTATGGAATTACTGTTGCCCCCCTTCCTTATAACGGTGTTAAGTTGTCGTTAAATTTGAATATGTAATGTCTAATTTGCCCTTCATTAAAATTGAGAAATCAAAAGATGATGCTACCTAATTTATAAAAACCAGATTAAATGTCAATTTTACCCTAAAATTCATTTATTTTGAATTAATGAAATGGGTAAAATCCAAATCCGATAAACTTCATTTATTTTGAAAATATTGTAGGTGATATTCAGTTTCCAATTTGAGTTGAATTTGATTTTTCTTCCTCTTCAGTTTCTATTTGAGTTTTATTCAATTATTCTTTCTTTATTTGGTATTTTTTTTTTTTTGAGAATAAAACTGATTATAGTTATTTTTTTTCTCCACAGTTAATTAAGGGTACTACTGTAACTTGACAAAAGGGTAAATAAGTAAAGAGATAAGTATAAGGGTATTTTGGAGTTTTTGAAAAAATATAAAGTTGCCACATCAGCAGTAAAGGGGGACAATAATAATTGTAGATAAAATTAAAGGTTGAATTAGTAATTTTAAAAAGTACATGAAATATAATAATAATAAAATTAAAATACAGGGACCAATAGTAATTATCCCTAATAGAGGATGAATATGTCACAATGGCAAATGAAGAAAGAGATTTGCCACTGGGGTGGTTTCTTCTAGTCTTTACGGCGGTCGACAAGTCACGCAACGATGGGGGTGATTCTGGTAAGATTTATTTCACATTATTTGTGTAATTAAGAACTGCGGGGTTCACGAGGAACTGGTCAAAGTCTGGCACAGATTTTAATATATAAAATAGAAACACTAAGTGAAAAAAGCAACAGAAATGACGATAACTGAAACATAAACCAAAGCTCCACGTAAATTGAGAAGCAACCATCATCAATTTTAAGATTTAGGAACCATTAAAAATTCAAGGAATAGCAAAATGTGAAAAGCAACACGGGTAAAAACAAAGTTTTCAGATACCAATTCGATTCCTTGTGAATGAAAAGTTGAAGCTGTGCAAAGAATTTGAAGGTGATCTGCTGCCTGCTGTGGCGGCTCCTCCCGCTATCTTGGCTCCCGTCTTCGGGAACCTAACAACCGTTGGATATTTTGCTGAGATGGAGTGAGGCGATTTTCAACGGTCAGCAGCAGATGGCGGCAGGGCTCGAGCAGCAGAAGGATTATCGAGTGACGCCGCCATTTTGCTGATATCATTCTCTCGTTCGTGTTTTTGGGGTGCAGGACCAAGACTTGACCCAGAAAAAGAGAATACAAATGGCTGTGGTTTAGGTATTTTCTTTGGCTGCTGGCTTTTAGATATTATATCAGTTGCAACTTGCAATCAAATAGATGGTCGTGAAGCAGGTTGTCTATTGACGCACACGGGCTATGAATCATCTCCGATCTTCTCTTATGATCTCAAACTCCTCTTTAAATTCCAGTTTCAATAGACATATTGAAAGACAAAGCACGGCCGTGAGGGGGGAAGAAGAGGGAAGAAGAGAACGAGAGAGAATGATTGGAAGACTTTACAAAGTTTCAGTGAGTGGGAGTGTTTCATCTCTGCTTCAACTCATTGAGGAAGATGAGCTTATCCTTGATAGAGTTATGGCTACTGGATTCAATCAAAATCCACTTCACATAGCAGCACTGCGAGATCACCTTGAATTTGCGAGAGAGATTTTGAAACGCAAACCGAAATTCGCAGGCGAGTTAGACTCAGAACGTTGTTCACCTCTTCACCTGGCTTCGGGCACAGGAAGTCTTGAAATGGTGAAAGAACTGTTACGAATCAACACAGATGTTTGTCGTGTTACTAACAGGGATGGGCTAACCCCTCTGGATCTCGCAGCAATCAAAGGCCGGATAGAAGTCATGAAGGAATTGATTCATGAAAAACCTGAGGTCACTCATGACAGCGTTGATAGAAGGAAAAGCATTCTTCATCTGTGCGTGAAATACAATCAGTTGGAGGCATTTGAGTTATTATTGGATTTAGCTACAGCAAGTGACCAGCAAGAGCTCCTTAAGTTTAAAGATGATGATGGCAACACTGTTTTGCATCTTGCTACGGCTAAAAAACAAACCAAGGTACGTGCTAGTGATTCTCCCTACCACACACAAATTAACATGTGGAATTAGGTTTTTTTTTGTTTTTTTTCATTATTTTTCTGATATATAAAAAATGATGAAGCCATGCAAGGCAGCAATTACAAGCATAATTTCAATCCATGAAACTATGCATGTTTTTAATTTGTAGGTTATCGAATTGTTGCTGGGCAAAAATGAAGTTTTAGAGGTAAATGCAATGAATAAGAATGGATTTACAGCGTTGGATATCTTGGCACAATCTGAGCCAGCCATTGGAGACCTGTATATTGCAGAGTCGTTAAGGGCTGCGGGAGCATTAAAAGCCAGAGATAGCGATATTATAACAATAACTGAGGGAGTAAATAATGATGATAATAATAATAGGGGAGCAGCAAGTCAGCAACAACAAGAGGAACACCACGACTTTCATCTTCAGGTGCTGATCATCATGATAAAGGAAACTGGTTAGAGAATCAAAAGCAAGCATTAATGGTGGTGGCAACAGTGATCGCTGGCATTGCTTACCAAGCGATGTTGAGTTCTCCAAACGTTGATTTCAGTGTATCCATTTACGCGTACTACTACAAAAGGTTCATAGCCACCAACATAGTGTCTTTCGTTGGGTCTTTGGTTATAACCCTTTTGCTGGTAAGTGGGCTTTCGTTAAAATATTTACTCTTTATGTGGTTACTGATGGCATGCAATTACCTGGATCGTAATCGCATCATCGGTAGATTCCTACTTTTCGTCACTGATGATTCGTCTAATACCAATAATACCACAGTCAAGTGACTTTCTTGTGATTGGAAGAGTATTGTCGGTCGGATCAACTTATTTGGTGGGAGTGATGCTCCTTATTTTCTCAGTTCACAGCGCCCGGTTCCTCTCACGGTTTCTGAAATCACAGACGATCGAATGGAGCCAAGTCAATTTTTATCAACTTATGTGTTTGGTCACCCACTCTAGCAAGCATAATTGTTTTAATGATATTCGGTTTCCAACATCAGCCACCGGTCTTGGTATCCGCAGCCTATATAGAACTCCAGACATCCATGACTCTGCGGTATGTCCTGCTCTCACTGCTGGACTATGGTCTATTGTTTCTATATTATAGCTTCATCATCCTGGTTTTTACTGAGGGAACATTAAAAGATAAGGTTACACGGCAACTTCATTGGATGAAAGATGATGATCACAAGGACTTATAACTCAGACAGTGGTACATCTGTCTGAATTACAACAGTCTTTGGGTTTTGAGAAGTTTCTCAAGTTTCTGTTATCGGATTGATAAGCTTGTTTTTTGTGCTTTCATCATTGTGGTGGGAGCACAATTTTAGAAGATGAGCTTTTAAATCTTGCTCTATTGACATAATTTGGAAGCCCATATGTTTTTATGTTTCTGCTATACTGTTTTTTATTCTCCATCCCCTATTGTTGATATCCTAAGGAACAGACTTATTGTTGTCTCCTAGGATCTCAGCTCCTCTTTTGTGCCTCTTGTCTGAAGGTTGGCTATGTACGATCTCCTTTAAAGATACTAAATAAAAAATGTCTAAAACTTTTCTGTTTGAGAAAAAAGAGATAAATTAATGAAAAATATGAAACTTTGAACCGCATATATAGATCTCCCTGCGGTCTCTGAAGGGTTTGTCTCAGTTTGCTTCTCCATGGTTTTCAGATGTGATTTCTTCTACATGTTTAGAACAACTCTCCTACTCATTTCTCAATGAATTTGTTTTTGCCGAAAAACAAGAAAAATCCCTTTATCTTCTTTTCTTTCTTTATCGATAAAGACAGGGAGAGAACCAACTTGGATATACATTGCCGATATCGCCAAGTCATTTTTTGCGGTTACAAAATAAATGGGCCTGGGTTTGTTGGTTAGCTCGACTTGCCTGGATTAATTTGTTTTCTGGTGTTTTTTATTTCCAAATTTTCTGGCCCAAGAAAAGAAACGCAGGGCTAAGGTATTTTGCTTTCACAAGCCCATGGGTCTCCTGGTTGATCCATCAAGTTTCTATTACCCCAGCCCAGCCCAGATATAGGAATTTGGGTTTCCAAACCCTGAACCAACTTGGTAGCCCATTGAATAATGTTCAGATGGGTTCGATACCTGGTCCAGAAACACATTTGAACCCAGAAAAAGTAGTCAATGTAGCCATCATTTGTTATCGACCGGAATTCACTTCCACTTTCACTTTCATTTTAAGAGCATCAATGGCCGGGGGACCGTTCCAATAGAATTAGATTTCTGGGTTTCCATTCCCATCCAAAACCCAAAGATGCCCAATCCACCTGACAAATTCTCACTTTAAAGTGAATTGATAGATTGAATCTGTCACCATGGAGAATGGAGAAAGAGATTTTATCAATTGAATCTGTCACCATGGAGAATGGAGAAATTTGCCTCTGGGCCTCTGGGGTGGTTTCTTCTGTTTTTGCGGCGGTCGTCAAGCCACGCAATGATGGCTGATTCTGGTAAGATTTATTTCTTATTATTAGTGCTCAGAGCTTCTGACACCTCACATCTACTTTGTATTACCATATTAATAATTAGCAAACCATGAGAGCCTTTAATGTCTAAATCAACAAAGATCTTTGACCGTTACCCTCCTCACATTGAACCCTTATATTAATTCTATTAAAATTTAATTGAAACCGGGTAGGGTGAAACCCATATTGGGCTTTTTTCAAAATATATTTTTTTAAGGGTTAGGGCCTTAGGGGTTGGTCCCGGGTTGAGATTTGGATCAATATTCCATCTCATTTTCACACATCTCAAATTGAAATCAACAATTGATTAATCTGAATTTTTGATTTGGGTCTCCAAGAATCGATTGATTCTTTTGGATTGAAAAGAATATATGGGTTGATTCCCGACTGGTTCAGATTGATTCCTTCACCAACCCGGTTTAAGCCGGCCGGTCCATGCTTAACTACATAGTGACCTAGAATGGATAAGTTCTGAGCTTTCTTTTTTCAGTTTATGCTGTCCCTTCGGAAATTAGTAGAGTCGTAGTGAACGTATTTCAAACGTATTCACTTTGACCAAACGGTGCCTCATTTTGCGGGTCTTTTGTGGTGTTTTCACACTATTTCTTTTTTCTTTCTTTTTCCCCGAGGAAAAGGAAAAGGAAAACAAAAGAAAAGAGACAGAGAGAGACAGAAGAACAGTATTTTTCTCCATTTTTATTTTATTTTATACATTTCCCATTCTTAAATATACAAATTTAATGGCTCTCAAAGGAACTGAGAACTTATAAATCTTCTTAATTTTGATGAGGACAATCACTGATTCACAGTTGAAGAACAATATATCTACACTCCCTTTGTTATCTACACCTTACCTCTCATTTTTATCTCCCTTCTCTGTTCTCTGTGAAGTCTTACCCTCTGCTATGTTTCTTTCAACATTCCTAATCCATTTTGTTAAGCATGAGAACAAAGCAAAATCATCTGAGGTAAAGAAGACAAGATATCATATTATCATCTACTCCTGAGAACTGACTCCTCAGTCCTCAGTGAAGAGATAAAGAGGGGACTGGGGACAGGGTGGGGAAGATAGAGATAAAAGATAGGGTATAATGGAAAAAAGCTGTCACTCATCTACTGCTGATTCCACCATCAGCAGCAGCAACAGCAACAGCAACTACAATCAGCACCAGCATCAGAACAACAGCAGCAGTAGCAATTACAACCAGCATCAGCATCATAACAACAGCAGCGGCAACAACAACAACAACAACAATCCCAGAGATCAATATCTCAAGCAGCTTAATAAATTCTCTCACAAGATATCTAAAGATTCAAGACCGCCATCCGTAGGAAAATACCCACTTGAAATCCAACACAATCAGCAGCAGCAGCAACAACAACAACAACAAAGTCAGCAACAGCAGCAGCTGCAACAGCAACAGCAACAGCAACATCAACCTCCTGTGTATAACATCAACAAAAACGATTTCAGAGATGTGGTTCAGAAGCTCACAGGTTCCCCTGCTCACGAACGAAACTTCTCCACTCCACCACCCATCCACCCACCCAAGCCCCAAAGCTCTCGCCTCCAGCGTATTCGGCCTCCACCACTTGCCCATCTCAGCCCCAGACCTCCACCTCCCTTAACTAACACCATCCTCCCTCCGGCTACTACAACCACCACTACCGCTGTCGCTGCCGGTGGTGCTGCCAATGTTGCTACCCTAGCAAGCAACGCTGTCAACATCAACAACGCCGGAAACTTTGTGGGTAACAACAACGGAAGGCCGGTGACTCCTTTGTCGCCTCTCCCAGCTTTCCCAAGCGTCCATGCTGCTGCGGAATCACCTATCTCCGCCTACATGAGATACCTCCAAGGCTCCATGTCGACCTTCGATTCGGAACCCAAGCGCTTCTCCTCGGGGCCCTCGCCGCTGGTGTCGCCTCGGTGGAATACCCCCAACTCATTGCAGCCACAGGTATCGCCTCGTTGGAACAATAACTACAACACTGGCCCAATACAACCACAGCCGCAGCAGCAGATTCCATTTCCTCCCTCCACGGCGGCGATGTCTCCATCACAGTTTCTGATGCCTTCGTCTCCTCTGGCCTTTGGCAAGCTTCCATCACCGCGGTCGCCATATCCTCTGCTTTCGCCGACGTTTTTGTTTTCCCCGACTTCGGGTCAACTAGGGTTTCCTCAATTTTCGCCGTCGCCAAGGTTGCCCATATCCAGTCCAAGGTGGAGAGATCTATAAGGTACAGTACTTCATAAATGTGAGAGGGTAAGCCTTCTTTGCTTGGTGGAGCTCAATCTATGGTTCTTCTCCTTTCTTATGTTATTACTTTACTGTACATCTGGGTTGGGATGGATGGGGTTTGATTTAAACAACATCAGGAGGATTGATATCTGGCACTGGTTCAAAATTGGAACTTTATCCTGTAAATTAATATCATAGGCAGAACCAACCGCCTATGTTCTTCTGTTTATGATGGTAGATAGTTCTCTCCCCTAAATTCAAGTCCAAATTTTACATTTGTTGTATATTTGTATTGGCTTTTGATAAAGCATGAAAGCGTCGTGCAATATATAGATTAAGCTCATAAGGTTTATGAATTTTTCAATTTTTATTCTTTTTAACTCATGTGTCCAATAATTTAAGTTCTTGAGGAATTTGAATTGAGGTACTTGAGATAAGTTTGCAGTTAACATTTTTTGTCCACATTTTTGCATTTTTCCTGGAAGGAATCTAAATTGACTACTACTGCAATTTGGGTTCTGATTTTGTTGAAGCCACCCTAAGTTTTGCTGAATTCTATTATATTATGAGATGGATAGTGGCGTTCTGCTTGTTGCCTCCATTTGTGATTGAAGACCAACATCGTTTTCCCTTTAGTAATAAGGAGAAAGCACTTGGGCAGACTGAGTGGATGGGTAGCTGGGAAATCTTGTCATAACAACGGTAGTTGTGGCATTGTTTTCCTCATTGTGGTCCCTCACTCTGGGATTATAATAGCATTTCAATTTGGTAACCGGTTGGTTGACAGGATATCCCAAATAATATAGCCTGTTGCCTTGTCTTTACAAGCTAATACGGCAAAGACTTCCTTTGCGATCGTCATGTAGTTGCATCACTACCCACCCTTATCCGTTGTCTGTCACAGTATTTGTCTAATGCAAACCTTCACTAGAATACGATCTTCAACTAAGAAGTCAAGGCCTCCACATTCTTTACTAGTGACATCTGATGAGAAAAAACACCGACTAATATCCTTCATTATGGAGCATAACCAACGCACAAGGCTTCCCTCTGGGGAGGGTCATAATGCATTCAACCTTACTGTTGTACCTCAGCCAGCCCTCTAATTCCTTTATTATGATCCTCCTTTAATTCATAGATAATCTATGCTAACTCTAGATTTCAGCCCAGGATTCTTCAGATTGCAGAATTTAATCTATTCTTTATCTATTCAGAAAGGGAAAATAACTGTTGGTTGAGGTTTTGTTTGGATGACTGTCAATTGGTAAACATAACCACAGACATAGTGCCTTCCATGGTAATCACATTCTTTGATTGAAACTATTGTTGGCTTGTTACTGATCGATGAATCCTGGCACAGAAATTGGAATTGGTGTGTCCACACATGATTTATACTGGCCTTATACTCATTTGAATAAATCCTCTTGTCATATGCCAACCCACCATGCTGGGGACTTTCTTTTCACGAGAATAGATTGGGGCACTATTTTGCTTCCTAACTTATTGTTTATTTTCTTTTCCTCCTAGCCCCTACTATTAGTTTTTTGCTTCTTTTAACTCTTAATTTACAGCTTGTGCAAGTTCTAATTTGGCCTTTCCTCCTATAAATTTCCTCGGGCCCATTTCCTGCAGCCATAATAGGAGACATTTTATCCTTTGCCTGTATTAACTTTACTAGCATCTTTGCTGGGACAATTAGGAACATCTGTTGAATTCAAATGATTTTCCATATTGTAAATTTGGTTTTCCATCAGTGTTTGATATTTGTGTGTTTGTATCTTTCAATGCTTGTAGAACCAGTCTTTATGCACATATTCATTACAAACAGTTGATGAACCTAGATTACCTTATGTGTTTCTAGGTTTAAAGTGACAGATGAACTAACTTTGGATTGCTGCATGAACATGTTCCATTCTTACCACTACTAGACTTAGAAGAAATACGCGTCCAGATTTCCTACTGTTTCTCCTTTCAAACTCTCTGTTTTCCCACCAGATTAAATCTCTGTAACAAATTCGAGGAGAAAAAAAACAAAATAATGTTGTTTAATTTAAGGATATTGAAAATAGACATAGTGGAAACAAGAAAAGAATAGGTTGATAAGGAGTCGTAAACATGTCGGATGTGGTGTTAGGGATCATGCTTTGTTTTTGAGTGATTGGAATTGATGAGTGCCTATTTTATGGAATAGTAATGGAATTTGGGAAAAACAATGGAGCTATGGTCAATGTGCAGTACAAAAACATGGCTGTAACAGGCTCTAAGGTAAACGTGAACCCCCCCCCCTCTTTTTTTTCTCTTTCTTTTTCACCTTTCTCTTTCCTTACAATGTTTCATCATTCTGAACTCTTTGGATCCTCAATAACTTCCAACAAAAATAAACTGCCATTAGTTTTTGTAGAGTTGAATACATCAGCTGTGGAAGTGCTGAACTAGAATTTTTTTTCTTCTACTTCTACCAAGAGACCTCAGAGTTAAAAAAACTCACCTACTGGCCATTAACAATAGTGTTAGCCAGACATTTGAGGTTCTGGGTGATTTTGTGTTTAATTTGTCCATACTCCTGGACCATTTTCAAGGTGCATCAATGGGGATAAAAGAAACTGAACCTTGCCATTAGTGAGGCGATTCACGCTAACTGTTTGGCTTGTCTTAGAAGATTTTTTTATCTTTCTGCAGGTCTGTTATTTATTTGCAAGGCAGTAATCCCACTAGATGAATTGGTTGCAAGTTGATTCATCTCCGGCATATACATTTTCCTTCAGACTAGATTTCATCTGCAATACTTTTTTTTCTTATAGTATGTAGAGAAGTTAAATAAGGTAGAGTTCCAGTGCAGGATCTGTTGTTGTTGGATGCTTTGTCTTCATTCTTGATAGTGATTGATGCACCCAACAGCTTATATCATCACCATTTTGACCTACCTGTTTTGATTTCCTGTATACCTCTTATGATTTCAATGAACCAGAGTTGCTGTTTTCTTCTTTAGACTTTACATGGGTAGGTGCTGGCTCATATCCTTCATTCATCACCATGATGACCTACTTGTGCTGATTTCTTGTCTCTTATTTCAAGAATTGCCATATTCTTTCAACTTTTCATGATGACCTGTATGTGTTGATTTCTTGTATTACTCTAATACTTCAACAAATAAGAAATGCTGCCATGTTCTTTAGATTTTTCAGCATATAAAGCACCATACAACTGATGCTTCTTTGTTCGTCTCCAGTTTGACATATTTTTGCTGACTTCTAGTAGTACTGTAATTCTAATGAACCAGATTTGCTATATTCTCTGTAACTTTTCATTGACGTGCCCTTCTATTGTGTACCTCAACCTGTCTTCCTGCCATTTGAGTGAAGTCTTCCAATTCAAGAGTAAGTTGCTCCATGGACCCATTTTTTGACCTTGTAAGCTGGGAATGGATTTTAGCTTTGAAATCATGGACCAAGATTATTATGGTTTAAGGAATTGGTGTTCTGTCGCTGTATGCAGCTTTCTCCTCAAAACAAGAGGGCAGAGGTGTCTTTTCATATGGAGATGTGAGACACTCATGATAGTGCTGATGTAGGCCACACTTCCAGACAGAATTTTCTTCCACAAATTCTGTTGTGAAATTCCTTGTGGGAGATAGCATACTGTTATTCCTAGACTTCATCCGTGGAGAATTCATGCCCTTATTATTATTATAAGAAATTAGACTTCTCGATAACAAGGAAAGCATAAAAACTAAAATAGCTGAGCCAATAACTAGTGATGGGGTGGTATTGCAGTTCCAGGTTGACATCCAAATATCCAATGAACCTGGTTTCAGTTGTGTGATAATTCAGTTTCATTAGTGACCATATTGCCTTCACTGTGAGAATGATAGGTAAAAGCTTGAATGGAAATTTTCCAGTCCATCAAATGAAACCTTTAAATGGCGACTTATATCCTGCTCAGGGTTAGTCATCTTTCTAGACATATATGTAGTTGCTTCTTTCTTTGCCACTCTTGCTGACTTCCCATCCACCATCATTGGGATAGGACTTATCACCTATCTTGGGGTGGGTCATGGACTCATGAGTGGGAGGCATTTTGAAAGCAAACTAAAACTATATAGGGGTTTATGACGCATGCTCTAGGTAGAGCAAATCTCTTCAGTTGTGTGATTTCAACCCTTGGAGATCCCTATGATCTGTCTGTTTTTTCTTGCTTTCTTTTGGTAATCAAAAGTTTTATGAGGTGTGTTGTGCACTTCACAAATATGTGTGATATTAAACCTGTTGTGCAAACCTGTGAACTGCATACGACGGACCACATCATACCTAAAAGTAAAACCTTGCTGGATATTGCCATTAATGACGGTGATCTTGTGGTCGAGCTCCAACAGAACCAGAGACAAAGGAGGAACGAGAGGACTCCTTCAAACCCTTGACTTGCATTTTAGAACTGAAAGTTTCGCCACTTTTCTAGATCGTTCGTTAACGGTTTTTGCTTTCTTTTGTAATTAACAGGAGAAGAGGTTTCGATTCTGTAATTAATAGGAGAAGAGGTTTCGATTGGATTAGTGTGTGTGGTTACTCCTACCTACTGCAGAGATCTGACCTACTGTAAATCGCATTACCTTCTGATCTCTTATCATCATCTGATGCTTTAATGAGCGGAGGATAAGAAGAGTGAAGAAGAGGAGAAGTCGGTTTTCTATAAATGGAAGGTAAGGATAAAGCCGGTGAGAAACGAACCTAAAGCTCTGAGAAGCGCTGCAGAGGGCATCAGTTTCTTTGAAATTGCTTGGTTCCTCAGTCAAGCCAAGATTTCAGACCATTAGATCGAAAATCTCGGTTGAAATTAAATCTTGACTGTTAAATTCAATGGTCGATATCAAAATATATCAAAATTCAGTCCGACGGTTCATAATGTGTAGACCCCAGTTTCTTGCTGCTCTTGTTTCTTTATAATGAAACTAAGTTTTCTTTGCAGAATCTTCTCTTGAAGCCGTAGTTTTTCTCTTTGCATGATTCTCTTGTTGGAAAATGCATGATTTCTTAGCGGGCTGGATATTTTTTTTAGGGTCTGTTTTGGGGGATTTTAGGTCTCCAAGTAAGTTGAGCAAGGAGGGAGACTTTGCCGAGTTAAACTTCCAAGTTTGGTTCGTGGTTTATTACAGCAGCTCAAAATTACAACTTGATGGTTTTAGTCATGTGCACCATTCGATGACCTTACAAATACCATTTCTTTCATATGAATTGACAAATACAAAGCGTCCATCCAACAGCTGGACAGAATGTATACGGTCTTCACTTGTTAATTACAAATACATAAGAAGATTCAAACTCATGATCTCTTCTGTATCAACCAATACAATGTGAAACTGTGAACTATTATAATATCAAGATTCGAATGGGACGAGATGCTTCAAAGATGAATTTGGAGAGAGCACGTACAAAATCAACCGTTACATTATCTAGAATTACTTTAAGTAATATTGCACTCCAAATCGAGACTTGTAATCAAAACAATTTGTTTTGTGGTTTTGCATAAAAATGAAACTCTTCTCAAATTTAAAAATAAACTGAGTGACAAAATTTCGTTCATCACCCAAACACAACTCTACATTATTCAGATTTTTTTTTATATTATGTGTCCAATTCCTATTCAAAACGTGCAAAGCATAGCTTGAGATATATCTGTCAACCCACCTGTCTTGACATGACAGAGAACGAGAGTGGCCCTTAAAGAGATTCTTTTTCAAACATCAGCTAAAGGAAATCCAAATCCATTTTATGGTGTCATGGGAAAGATATGGGCCGGTTGTCTTCTTTGTCAGACAGCAGGAAGCCAAAAGAAAGTTGGTGGGTCTCTCCTACTGCATAAGCTGTTTCCAAACGAAAAAATACTGCATTGGAAAGGCAGGGAAATTGCTAGCACCAGTCCCTGAGTGACCCCTAAATTAATGCCAGACCTTGTGTTATTCAATTTATCCATCAGATCCTTTATACAGTAAAAATATAAATAAATCACAGCTAACGGAGGAGTTTTCAGGTCTCTCAAGGGAAAGCTCTGTATAACAGGAGGTAATGAGAGTTACAATCTTCCAATTTTTTTTTTCTTTTTCAAATGACAGGACATTGCCAACCTACCATAGAACGTGCTCAATTCAAACATAAACTCCATAAACGCTAAAAAAAAACAGAACACAATTAAGAAACATATTTAGATGAAACAGCAACTAACAACCCGGCACCTCAAGAAGTCAGATCAGAGAATCAAAGGTAGAACTAAAAAACTCAATAGAAGCTGGCACCAAGCCCCTTCTCCCTCTAAAAAAACCAATGGAGGTGAAGAGAAAAATCTGAAAGTTAACTACTTCACTGCTGTTCATCCTCACGCTTAGGTGCTTCTTTGATCTCATCTGCTCCATCATCCTGAATTCAAACCAGAAATGCATTTAAATTAGAAATATAGGTGAAGAAACAAAAGCTAATCATAAAAGCTATACTCTCGAACAAACTTCCCGTACCTGCATATCGGAAGTCCACAAAGTAAGGTTGTCCCGAAGGAGCTGCATTATCAGAGTGCTATCTTTGTAGGACTCCTCTCCTAGGGTATCCAGTTCCGCAATGGCTTCGTCGAATGCCTATTCACAACACACGTATAAGAGAAAAGGAAACAATGCTAAGAAATCACCTAACATGTGGTCCAGAAGATAATCCTTCATGGAGTCATTAAGAACTGGTATCAAAATTATCTAACAAGTAAAAAGAAAGAAGAAATCGGAGATGTTAAATTTCTCATTTTGATCCTCTCACCTGTTTCGCAAGATTACAGGCACGGTCGGGAGAGTTCAAAATCTCGTAGTAGAACACAGAGAAGTTAAGAGCAAGCCCTAGCCGGATTGGATGGGTTGGAGCAAGCTCTGCAATTGCAATATCCTGCGAACGCGAGCTCAATATTTAAAAGAGATGAGAGGGATGATAACAAAGTGTAACAGAAAACTCAACGTGAACCCTGCCTTCTAAAATTTTAAAAAACTCAAAATAAAAAACTCAAAAGAAAAAAAAAAAAAAAAAAGATATAGACCAGAAATGGAGACGAAAAACTGGATTTCATCAGGTATGAACAAACAAAGTTTCCTCCTTTTCTTTTCTTTTTTTTTTGGTGAATACGTAAAAAATGAAAAGCAAAGTTCAAACGAAAATGCAAATACAATCGTCAAAGGCTTCTTTCTTATTTTTCTTCCTAAAATCAAATGTCAAATATTAATTAAGTTAAAAAATAAATAAGTTGTGTAGAAGAAACATACTAAATCCCAAAAACTGAAATTAGAAAATAAAAAAATAAATTTATAAACAATAAGCCCCTTCGTCTCCCCAAAAGTAAAGTATCATGGAGGCTGATCAAAAGCCCTAATTCTAAAGCTGCAAAACAAGAGAATAACACGAATCAGAAATGAAACCATAACCTAAACCTAAACAGCGAAACAACAGCAGAGAGGAACAGACCTGCGCAGCCTTATAAGCAGATAGCGTGCTCTCTGCGGCCTCTTTACGCTCCGCACCAGTCTTAAACTCGGCTAGATAACGGTGGTAATCGCCCTTCATCTTGAGGTAAAAGACCTTGGAATCACCAGCAGCGGCAGAAGGAATGAGCCTAGAATCAAGGAGACGAAGGATACTATCACAGATCGAGGAAAGCTCGGACTCGATCTTAGATCTGTAGTCACGGATCGTCGCAACGTGATCTTCGTTACCACGGCTCTCTTCCTTCTGCTCAATCGAAGAGATTATACGCCAGGAAGCACGGCGAGCACCGATAACGTTCTTGTAAGCAACGGATAGGAGGTTTCGCTCCTCGACGGTGAGCTCCTCGGACTCCGCAGTAGCCGTGACCTTCTCCATGAACTCAACCATTTCTTCGTACCGCTCGGCCTGCTCGGCGAGTTTGGCCATGTAAACATTCTCCTCACGAGACGAGGGATGCACTCCTACGGCCGCCATTGATGAGATCTCAGAGAGACGGGTTTTTTTGTTTCAGAGAGGGAGAGGAAGAAAAGGGACGATTGGAAGAGAAAAGCCGGAAGAAAACAGAGAAGAGAAGAAAAGCAGGGTTTTCTTTGCTTTCCAATATCGATTATAGTTTAGTTGGTAGGACCGGTACTACGAAACACTTTACGAACAGATATTACACGTGTTCTGTTCCTGGAAGATCATGACCCATCTAGAGATGATCCTACGCTCCTAGACGAAGCTGGGAGCATGGTTCAGACGAGTCTGATTAACTGTGATCATCCGGTTTTTCCTATTGTAACTCCTAGAGGGGAGTGGGAAACCGTTGGTTCGACCATTGAGCCAGCTCGTGATGGGTGATGAACGGTTAAGATTACCTGAATTTGCTATATTAGGTCTAGGAACGCTAGGTTTCGAAAACGGAACTCTATTTGTCGTGGGTTCTTTTTTTTTTTTTTTTTTTAATCTAATAAAACAACTGAAATTCCGTTTTAAGTAAAGCACTCCAAACCCCGGGATCGGGAAGATAACAAACTTTTTTTTTTTTTTTTTTTTTTTTTGTAGATAACAAACTCGTATCAGTCAAAAACAACAACTCCCCGCTAAGATCTAGATAAAGCTAGACGTACGTTGTTTGACGTTTGATCTGGGTGCAAAATTAAAACTAACAGAAGAAAAGAAAAAAAGAAAAAGAAAACGAGAAATTATATGATTTTTCATTTTTTCTTAAGAATAAGGAGGAACTGATAGCTTTATACAAAGGATAGGTGCAGCTAATATTACATTTACTATCATTAAATCTTGATCTCTTATTAACTAATAAAGTTAAAAATGATTTTTTTTTTCTATCTTAACTTAAAATAGTTTAGATTTTTATATGAAGCATAATTATTTTAAAAGATTTTTTAATGATTGACTAAAAAAAATTATGCTTGTACAGATCGGATTATGTTTATAAGAAAAATAACTACTGGTTAAGTTTGGAATGCCTATGTCAATCACATGTGATTCTTAGGGATAAACTTAACATGGAATCCATCTATATCTCTAATTCAAATGATCAAAAGTTAAATTTAAGGGTAATTTTCATATGGAACCCCTAAGGTTTGGTCCATGTCACTTTTAGTCCAATAAAAGTTTTCCTTCGCATATGGCTCCCCTGAGGTTTCTAGAAATGACTAATTAAGGACAAATCATAATTTTGATGACCAAATTACCCTTATGGTGCAATGGTCAAGATTGTACCATTTATGCCATTCCAATCTAACGGTGTATGTTAAAAAGACAAATTATAATTACAATTTTCATCTTTTATTTTATATTCAAGGGTTTCAAGATTTCAAATTTACAAATTATACCCCTGATTGAAACTCACCAAACTCCCATTCCCATTCTCATTATAGACGGCGAACTCAGCTACGGAGCTCGCTTCATCTGATCAGTTACTGATACAAAAGCAATCACCAGCAGCTTTGTGGGTTTTGAAGCTCATACTAGATCGCCATGTGTGGGTAAGCGAAATCCTGGAAAGAAGCATCTGTTGTTTATTTCTAGTATGAGTGAAGCACGAAAATCTGTGAAGGAATGTTGAATGGGTCGGTAATTATCTTGATACATCACCAGGATCTTATCGGAATAGTTTAAAAGAGAGTCGCTACTTCTACAGAGGAATGCAATTTCAGCAGTAAAATATACAATGTAACAAGACAGAGCTTCGTTCGAACAAACAGATGAAATCGTCTTCACAGGGAGAAAAACAGGAGAATTATAATGAAGTATTCATAGAGATGCAAGAAACAGAAACTTAGAAAAATGAGGTTTAATGGACGGTTGGGAAGATCTATGCATCTATGCTTTGTAGGAAGAAGGAGATAAGGAGGTAGTCCTGATCAATGAGACACCGTGAAAGGAAAAAACTTTCGATGGTCAATGAGACACCGTGGAAATTTTTTTGAATTTGGACATGAGTATGACGCACTTTTTCGATTGCCGAATATAGTTAACGAACCCTTAATTCTTGGTTCTGCAAATGACGAATTCCCCTGAGGCTGACGATCTTTCGGCGGAAAAAGGTTAAACCTTCCACCCACCCACATCTCTCTATTTGAACATCCGAAACACACTCCAACAGTTTGCAACTTCTAGGTTTAGTGTTCTTAGTGAAATGTCTTCGTCTATTTGGTTTCTTTCTTCAGATTAGTACATTGTGGAAGTAAGAAGTGAACCTTCAAGAAATAAGTTGGGTATTTTGTGGATCTTAGTATTCTTTGAAGTGTGGTTTTCTTTTCTTGCTAAATCAAAATGGAATTTGATTGGGTTTTAATCAGGATATAAGTTGGTAAATTTGAAATCTTGAAACCCTTGAATATAAAATAAAAGGATGAAAATTTGCAATTATAATTTGTCTTTTTAACATACATCGTGAGATTGGAATGACATAAATAGTACAATTTTGACCATTGCACCATAAGGGCAATTTAGTCATCAAAATTATGATTTGTCCTTAATTAGTCATTTCTAGAAACCTTAGGGGAGCCATATGCAGAGGAGAACTTTTATTGCACTAAAAGTGACATGGACCAAACGTTAGGGGGTCCATATGAAAATTACCCTAAATTTAAATTGTCAAAGTTAGTTTGCAGTCGTTCAATCCTTATCTTATTGTAATCAAATTATAAATACGTATTCTATACCTAAAATGAGGATGAGCGAAACTTATCTGAAAACCAAGTATTAACTTTTTACTTGTGTGCTACACCCCCCCCCCCCCCCCCAATTTTTTTTTTTTACTAATGACCAAGGTTTAATGTGATGGTGATATATATCGCTATGTCATTGGGGCTATATGGCTTATTCCAAAAATTGTTCATATATCGCTAATGTTCCGACGATATATCTTCAAATTCACTATATTTAACAAAATTTCATTTGATTTTCACTGCTTTTGATTCGATTTATGTCAAAGTGATGTAGGACCTCTACAGGCTCTAGTGGTGACAACAGAATGTAAAGCATGAGCAATACTCAACATAATTGTATAATGAATTATAGACTTTAGTACTTCTCTTTATTAGTTGTGTACTTGTATTATCTTTGAATGTTTATATTAGTTTATATGAGTTTTCCCAACTTCAAGTTTTGGCTGCATATAGTCCGAGTATGTGTTAATCAAAAACTTTAGATTAAGTGATATTTTAGAAAAAATATTATTCACAACAAAATTCAAAGCAAAACAACTCTAAATGCCCACCTAAAACAGGGGTCGAATTTTCAACCACACCCTGCCAAGAGTTGCCAACAAAATGTGACCGTGTTGGTGGTGTCGCCGGCCAGCTATCGACAGGCGACATAGTTTGACATTTTGGATCTTGGTGATGACCACCCATAGAGATATCTATTGGTGGACTACACGCCTAGCATGAGTGTCATCCATAGCATGAGTGTCATCCACCTGTATTAAGATAGATGTCTATCTCATCATCGGAAACTTATTTCAACTGGTTACATTGTTTTATTTATATTTGTTTTGGCATGGACATTGTTTTATTTCTTTTCAGTCCAATCAAATGTACTCTCGGACTTGATTCTTATGATGGTCACAGTTTTACATAAAACCAACCACATATATTCATGGAAGTCACGGTTCTGATTCTTCTGAACGTCTGATTAAGATTTGGATTGAAACTGACCCGAACCGACCACAATGGATCGTTGATACTGGGGATAAAGTTATTTCAGGGGCTGAGTTATATAGACCGTCTAATGAAAATTGGGCCAATGGAAAGTGGGTCCCATGATGTAGACGTCTCCCACATAACCAAGAAAAAACTTTACCGTCATGTCCTGATGTGACACTCGTGTGGTTCCAAATATCTCATTTGTCGACAAAGAAGCCACGATAGGGAATTTGGGAGTGATCCAACGGTAAGGATTGTTAGTGCATTCGACCTGTCTGTACGCTATGCATAACGTGTAACGTGTTTCGTGTGATTTAGCTGTCACCGTGCCATTTGATACAAACAAACACACGCTCAGCTCTTACCACTACTTAAAGCTCCATTCCATTTCCAAAAAGCAAATCAGGTTCAGAGGAGATGTCTTCAGTCATGGAAACAACGTGTAACCAAGGCCAGGAGGAATGCAATGAACCGTTAGATCAGAACGGAGTGGCAGATCTTACGGCTATGAACGCTTCTCTACCAGCTGAGAAGTTTCTTCAAGCGGCCATTTCGCTCAAAGATCAGGTATCAATTTGCACCTTTAAAGTTTCTAAAATAAAAATTTTCAGATTTGTTCTCAGTTTGTCATTCTGCTCTGCAATTTTTTTTTTCTTTTTCTTTTTGATGTTTGATGTTTATGATATGATACGGAGTTCTGGTTAATTTTTTAGGTGGTGGAAGCAACATGGAAAGGCGGAGGTGAAAGAGACAGTGTACAGTGCTTGGACACAACCGTGTACAAAGGCTTGCTTGGGACGGCTTTCACTTGCTTGAAGTCCTACGAAATCACCGGTAACCACTATGACCTGCAATTGTCGGCCGAGATCATCGACACTTGCGCCCTTCTCGCACCAAACTTCACAAGGCACCTCTCTTACTCCACTCTCTGCGTTTTGGAAATCATTTTGTTTTCGGCAAATTAGGTTTCTGTGATGTGAGTTCTGAATTATTATTTGCTTAAAATCTAGTAAAGTGTAGCAAAAACTGACCGGCCCAACGAAGGTTAGTGTTACTGATGCGAATGGTGTTGTTTTGGGGCCAAACCTGCTCAGGAACCCTACGTTTTTATGCGGGAGAGGTGGCGTCTACGCCCTTGGAGCTGTTGTTGCTAATTACAAAGGTGACCCTCAGAGGCGTGATTATTTCGTGGAACTTTTTCTTGGGGTACGCCGTACGCCACTCACTTTTATCGTTTAATTGTTTTCTAAATAGAGATGAATTACCCAAAAAAATTTAAAAAAAAATCTCTAAATGGAGATGCTTTTGGGATAATTCCATGTTCGGTAAGATATGGAATATTTTATTAGAATATAATAACCATTTGACAATATTCTCCTACAAGAAGTTCAAGATTAGGCAAAATCATTAGCCTGATTTTTATATTGGCTGAGCTCATGATTTCAGGATTAGAAAATTGATTGATCTTGATTCTGATTAATAACATAAAAGCAATTACATATGTTGGGAATAGATGATGTGTTATAGATATTAGTGCATGTTGGCACCAATGTTCAGGTGGCACAAGAGAGAGCACTTCCAAGTGGACCAGATGAAGGTGGGTTTGGGATGCCTTATGAGCTTCTGCATGGGCGAGCTGGATTCCTATGGGCAGGGTTGTTCATAAAGAAGCATCTTGGACAAGAGACAGTGCCCATGGACTTACTGATGCCAGTGGTGGAAGCTGTATTGGAAGGTGGTAGGGCTGGAGCGTCAAACACTACAGTTTGCCCACTGATGTACAGGTGGCATGGGACAAGGTACTGGGGTGCGGCTCATGGACTTGCTGGAATCCTGCATGTCCTACTTCACTTTCCTCTCTCTGGAAAAGATGCCGAGGATGTCAAGGGCACTCTTAGATATATGGTGAGAAACAGGTTTCCACATAGTGGCAATTATCCTTCAAGCGAAGGGAATCCAAGGGACAAATTGGTGCAATGGTCACATGGTGCCACTGGTGTTGCTATCACTCTATGCAAAGCTGCACAGGTTAGTAGTATCTCTATCATTCCATCTAACGAGTTGTTGATGGCTTTTAAAGTTCAATTTGAGAATGGCATGCACTTGGGGTTTCTGTGGCAAGCTTCGTGAAGACATACATGATTTCAGCATGCAGAAATGGTAAAATGCAAACATTATCATATAACTCCTAGGTGACTGACATATTTTATATGTGTCATTTTTTTTAGGTGTTCTCTGGAGATAGAGAATTCAGAGATGCTGCAATAGAAGCAGGGGAAGTAGTGTGGAAGAGTGGATTGGTTAGGAAGGTTGGGCTAGCAGATGGTGTAAGTGGCAATGCATACGCATTCCTTTCGCTCTATTGTTTAACAGGGGAGAGCATCTATGAGGAAAGAGCCAAGGCATTTTCTAGCTTCTTGTACTACAATGCAAGGAAACTTGTATCAACTGGCCACCTTCGTGAAGCGGACCATGCGTATTCGCTCTTTGAAGGGCTTGCTGGAACAGCTTGTCTCTGGTTTGATATGGTCTCACCGGAGAGTTCCAAGTTCCCTGGGTTTGAGCTTGAATGATAAGAATGTGAGATATCCTGCTTAACGAGTCCTAAACTTGAGATTAATACATTTGTACGTCTGTATGCGATGAGGCAGTGGCTTAGCTAATCCCCCGAAGAGCATTGTATGATGGATCATGGAACTCGTGGTTTGTAACATATACATATATGTTCTTGTGTGCTTTTCATTAATGGATATCCTAGGTTCTTTTGACGGCATTTTGATTATCTTAGACTACATATATAGATTCAGAAAGTTTTAGACTACATACATATATATATATATATATATATATATATATATATATATATGGATTCAGAAATTTACCTCACATCACACGTGTATAACACGAGTAGACGTTTCTCTAGGGCCAGATGGGGCCATGACCCTTCTATTTTATACAATATTCTTACAGTTTTAGCACTCATTCTTTGTTTTAATATATTTTTAATAATTTACTTAAAATTGAATTACAAATATTTTAGTCGTCCTAATAAGTTATTTATATTTTTAACGTGTATGATCTATTTATAAATATAATAATTAAAATAATTACAAAATAGAACCACTAGTGAGTTCCACACAATTCGTGGAGTGAAAAAGTGTCAATGGTTTTGGACAGGAAGGTGACCCAAATTCTCATTATTCACCCCCCCCCCTGAATCCTCTCCTACATGTATTGGATAGATAAAAATCATTACTATAAAATGTTAGAAATAAAAACAAAGAAAAACCTAAACAAAACACAGTAACAATAAAAATAAATTTATTAAACTTGTTAAATTTCATCTGAGAAAATTTAGTATTATTTATTAATTAGGACATTATTTTCAGAACTAGTTATTCTCTACCATTATTTAGTATTATTCTTTGTTTATTTTTTCTTGATTTTATTCATTAGGACAATATTTATGAATTAGGGAAATTATTATTTTTAAATGGATTATGAAATTAAACTTCACTCTATTCTTCATATAATTAGAAGTGTATTCAAAATTTATTCTAATTATAATTATATGTAAACTTTAATTACATGATGATATACAATACACATTAAAACTCCAACGTAAAGGGCATTATGAAAGGAGAAAATAGAAAATCTATTTTGAGAATACCTGCCAAACACATTTCAAATGCAATCACAATCTGTGGAATATAATCTCTTAAGATGGCATAACTTGTAATCAATGTCGACCAGCACAAAGATTCCAAACATACTATCTTGCAGATAACCAAAATTCCAGTTACCAACAAATAAAAAACTAAAATCAAAATTCCAACACTTCTATTTTTGTTTTTTTTTATTGCCAAAATCAGTCATTTAGCCCAAAAAAAAAAAAAAAAAAACAAAAAAAAAAAAAAAAAAAAAAACAAAACAAAAAACAAAACCAAAGTGAGTGATGGCTTACTATTCAACTCAAGTTGTCCCAAGATTCTCTTCACATTTGAAGCTTACTTATTATTTGACCGTTTCCTATGTTAGCCCATAGAAGACCATAGTGTCTGTTTCTAAGGCTTTTTGTAAAGAAGTAAACATTGGAATTAAATATTCTCTTGCTAGTGGATTTGAGAGTTCTAACAACCTCTAAAGGTACAAAGTACATTCTTAACAATTATCTAAAGGTTATAATTAAAATTTAATTTTTTAAAGAATAAACAATTAAAAATCTAATCAAAAACTTAGGATTCATAAACTTTTCCTCTAAATTTCGATCCTTTATAATAAAAAAAAGTTTCTTATCAAATCTTAACTACTTAAAATAGTCCTTTTTTTTTTTTAATCTAATGTACTCCTAAAATTGAGTAGTCACTAGTCACTATTAATGAATTTTTTAAGTTAATAGACTTCAACAAATCTTTATAATTCTTTTTCCCATTCTTTATTTTAATATTTTTTTCCATTTATTTGTAATTATGTTACATATATTTTAGTGCTCCTAATAATTTATTTATATTTTAAATATGATAAAATAATATAAAGACCAACCATTTGTAGGTCTCACACAATATATGTGGTGAAAAAACAATAGTGCTCCATTATATCTCTCACCATTCACCATTCTTTCCATATTGAATATTGGCTTTGTTGGAATAGAAACAACGAAGAATAAAAAAAAAGAAAAACAAGTACACAAGACCAATTAATTTATTAAAATCATTTAATTTTCATTTGAAAAAATAAAAGATTTTACTATTTTTTAGAAAATCTCTTGGAACTAGTTATTCTCTACCACTCTCTATCTTACAAGGTGTTGTCATTTGTTTTTTTTTTTCTTTGTTTTATTTATTAAGAAAATATTTAAGAATGAGGGAAACTTAATACTCTAAGGCTTTTTATGGTATCAATTATCATTCTCAATTATGAGAATTCTTCATTATTTTAAATTGTTTGACATCTATTATTAGTTTTATTTTTATTTAAAATAATAATAAAATTCATAATTTATAATAGGCTTTTTGTTTATTATTATTATTAATTTTATTTTATGGATTATGGTGAGAATTTCATTCTCTTCATTTATGTGCAAGTTTACTTAAAATTTTATAGTTAAGATGATGGTAAAATAGTCTATACACATTATTTTATAAAAACCAAACTTTTTCCTTCTTTTCTTACTTGCTCACTATCATTTTCTAACAATTTTTTAGTTTGACACTAAATTTATTTTTCATTTTATAATTTATTTTCGACAAAATTCACCAAACCATTTTTCATTATTTACCAATAATGAATTCTTGTACTTATTTCTTTTAAATATGCATAATAGAGAATGATAATTTAAATAGGATATTTGTTTTATTTATTAAGAAAATATTTATGAATGAGAGAAATTTAATACTGTAAGGCTCTTTTTGGTATCAATTATCATTTCAATTACGAATTCTTAATTATTTTAGGGCCTGTTTGGTTACATGAGTCTGGAGATTTCAAATATCTAGAGATTTCAAATCTATAGACTTCAAATCTATGGAGTTATAATTTATAAAATTAAGTGTTTGGTTGTGGAATGAAATCTGTGAATTCATCCTAAAAATTTATTTGATCGACATGATTTTTGTGAATGTACAATTGTATAGCTTTTTTGAAATCTCTGGATTTCACCCCTTACCCATAAATCTACAGATTCACCTTTTTACACTAAAAACGTGAATCTGTAGATTTCATGAATCCAGAGATTTGAAATCTCTAGATTCATGTAACCAAACATGCCCTTAAATACACGTGCATACAGATATACACAATATGTATTAAAACCCAAACATCCAATCGTCCAAGAAGTCTTAATTGTTTCAAACTTTCTATTTTTAAAATGGAATACTGACATATCCATGAATAGGAAGCATTCAAGAAATTAGAAAATCCTTTTTGAGAACCTTATTCTTAAAATGCATTCTGAAAGAAGATTTTTTTTTGGTAAGATCTAAAAGAAGAAAATAGAAAATCCTTTTTGAGAATCTGTACCAAACGCTATCCAAATGTGATCACAGCCTGTGGGATATAAAATCTCGCAGTAATCAACGGTTGACCAGCACAAAGATTCCAAACATATTATTCTATAAGTAACGAAAATTCCAACGCTTCTATTTTAGGTTTTCCACCAAAGTCAGTCATTTAACAATACCAGAAAACCAAAAAAGCAAAAAACGAAACCTAAGTCAGTGATGGGTTTGATTCCTTTCACATTTGAAGCCTACTTATTCTTCGACCGTTTCTGAAGTTAACCAATGGAGGAACCATAGTTTCTGTTTCTGTTTCTAATGGTGATCCAGGCTTTCTGTGCACCACTAAAGAAGTAAACGATGGAATTAAATATTCTTCAACTTGTGGATTTGATTTGAGGGTTTTAACAGTTACCCATCACAGCCTAAATATTCTACATGAAAGCTCATGCATGGGACGTCATGTTCCATGAGTTCTAAAGGAGAATAAAGCCATAATTATCAACTTCTTTTTCTAGTTCCTTGTTCTTTCTCCTTGATCAAAGTCTAAAAACAGGAAACCACAGCCGTGGTTTTGACCTTTCATAGGGCATTCTAATTGTTTCTAGTGTGTAAGGAAAAGTGACTGATGGGCTAGCTAAACCCATGGATATAGATACTTTGCTTACGGTTTGAAGGTAAACAATTCTGGAAATACCAAGGACTGGCCCATAGAAAAGTCCAGAGTGTGAAGCAGGCCACTGGTTTCGTTGATACAGTGCTACATATCTTAACCTGGAATTCTTTCACCTATATATGTTCCCTTATATATGGTTAGTCTTCCTGAGGAGAAGTTACTCAACAAAAGGATAAAACCAAAACACAATGAACTACACAATGGATAGAAGCAAAATACAATGTCTCTATGATGCCTGTGCTGCTATTTTCACAAAGGAGGAAACTCCAACCTTCCAAAAGATTCAATGGCTGAAGAATTTCTTAGGTATACCATTAATTCAATCTTCTTAATCAGTTTTCTTGTTTTCTTTTCTTTTGAAGCAATGCTTTTTGTCTGTGTTGATGGTCTTGATGAAGTGGATGTCCCATTCTTTTCTGCTGCTACTGTGATCAGATACCATAGAAGCCATAGATGTCGGCATTCATGAATTCAACATAAATGGATCTCTGCTGCCAACAGCAACGTCGTCAGGTGTAGAGGCTTGTGATGGATTGATTTGTGGGCAAGGTGTCTCAGAAATCACCTACATTCACATCTATGAAAACAACCACTTTTCTGTAAGTAAAATTGTCTCTCTTTGTGTGTTAATGTGTATGTGTGTATCTGTTTGCGAATTCAGATCAATGATGTACTATAGAATTACCTCTCGCAGCCCCATTAATGGATTTTTCATGTTTTGGGTGTTTTATTCTTGACGGAAGCAGATTGGCATCTTCTGCTTCCCCGCGGGAGCGAAATTTCCTCTTCATGATCACCCAAGGATGACAGTGCTAAGCAAACTTCTCTACGGTTCTGTCTATGTTAAAGCATATGATTGGGTGAAGGTGGAGAAGTCAAATAACTATAGAACAGGTGAGCAAGCAGTTAAGTTCTAAATTATAAGTAATTTGATTGAGGAAGGTGTACTAGCAGGGAAAGAGGACTAATTGTAGATCTAATTAGTTTAAGATTGCATCGTTCGATCATTTTATTGAATCATATATATTGGGTTTGGCTTGCAGTTGGATTAGCAGCTAAAGCTATGGATGGCATTATGAAAGCTCCAAGTGAATCAACAGTTCTCTTCCCTAGGAGTGGTGGAAACATACACTCCTTCACTGCCTTGACTCCTTGTGCCATTTTAGATGTGTTGTCACCACCATACTCTGAAGAATTCGGCAGACCAGCTACTTATTTTTCTGAGATCTTCATTCCATCTCTTTGCGGTATGTGTTATACTTGAAAGCAGGCCTTTCAATTGGCTTCATGTGATCATGGAAAACTTGCTCAATCATTTGTTGTTCTGTTCTTAAATTGGAATTTTCTGTTTATAGGTTATGCAGTATTGGAGGAAAGAGATCTACCAGATGATCTAGTTGTTGTTGGGGCACCATATCTCGGTCCTAAACTAGTTACCTACAGTGATGACTTCTGTTGAAATCATTTGGAGTTTAGAGCTTCTTTAATTTACTGTATATATAACTCCTGTACATGCATATAGAGAACAAGTTCAAATGGGGGGCTCAGTTAGTCTCATAATAACATAGACTTCGACACACATGGAAGGCTGATCAGCCACTTCTTGTAATGGCCGTTAATGACAAATGTTCTCTAAAACCCACAAGCCCCTTCATCTCTTCTAAAGTGATTCTCATCAATCTGGGGGAAGAAATGTTTCAACAGGATGAGCTAGTCCTTTCTCCTTTCTTTTACTTTGTTCTTCAATTCCAGTTTTCATCTTTTTGAAACAATCCATAAATTTATAAGAAATTCTAGATTTAGACAGGGAGAGAATCTCTAACAAGAGACGGCACTGGGGAGCAGTGTCTCTGTCTTATGAATTCATCCCGTTCAACATGAATCATCGTTTCAGTGCATTAATTGTTTGTGGAATTCATTGAAGAACAACTCCTTGAATCTTGGTGGAAAAATCGGGGTCTCCACAGCCTGTCAGACCTCGTTCCTCTGCAATAGAACGCAATACCAAAGCTTGATTTCCCAAAAAACTTAATAGAAAAAAGAAAGTGGAGAGGCAAGTGCAAAGGTAACACATATGGCAACGATATGTTACCTCAGTTGCTTCTCTTGCAAGGTTTAAAGTATTGGTATCGGTCAGGTGGTTTTAAGAGACGTATCGTCTTGTATCGAGTATTATATCGCTCTGGCTAATATATTTTAGTGTAATTTAATGGAGAGATGTATTGTATCGGTAGGGTCAAATATGGATACGTATCAGCTAGTATCGTATGATATCGTGGGATAATTTAAACGTTGTTCTCCTGTGTAAATGAACTGCAAGAAAAGTTGACGTTGATAATATAGAAATGCCCTCACAGAAAAGTCGTCCTGTATTTTATAGCTCATGCTAGAATATAGTTGGACAAAAAAATTATCGGATTCACATCCTCTGTAATTCCCTTCCCTACAATTCCCTGCAATTCCCTCATAGGATTGTGCCATGTGGCATTTAAGTAATCCAAAGGTTACCCAACAAACTAGAGTTTAAATAAAATTCAAATTTATGGGTGGGTTTAAATAAAATTCAAATTTATTTTAAATTAGATAACCGTTGGATTACTTGAATGCCACATGGCATAATCCTATGAGGGAATTACAGGGAATTGTAGGGAAGGGAATTACATAGGATGTGAATCCAAAATTATCACGATAGCTATTTTAAAAAGTAGAATTTATTTGAGTAAAATTATAAAAGTTCTTTAAAAATGTCTTATTAAGTATTTTTTCTTTAATATGATAGGAAAATTTTCCCATAGTAATTTTTATATTAGAAATATTAGTGAATTTATTAAGTTAAGGTAAAAAGATAAATTTATTGTTATGGTTAATATAAAGCTAACTCTATTGAAGTATGTAGGAGTATTGAGGGAAGGGTTTGTAACATTTTAGTTTTGAGTAGGGTTTGTAGAAAAACAAGTTATATGCAAAAGACTTCGAGGATCAAATGGAAGAAGGGATCAACTTCCCAGCTATACAAACTTAAATACAAGTTTCACAATAATTCACATTTATGCCAATCATTTTTTTTATTATTGCCACGTGTATAAATTATAATCTCCATTGTTATATTGTAGTCTCCATGACTTTCTCATATGTAGCATTTTATGCACAGACAGATAATCCTGTCTAATATAAGAAGAGGAAAGAAGTGAAAAGGTAATGAAGAGAGATTGTAGGCGAAATTGTTGGCAATTGAACCAACAACTTTGGGTCATCGAATGGAATGACCACTTTTCGCAAGACGAGACCAGCTCATCAACTCACCTTCATCTTTTTCCTGTTTGGTAAAAAACATTCGTTCTTCAACTATAAAAGGATTTTGATATATTTCACCCCAGAGGGAAAAAAGGAAAAAAAAGAAATTCGCCATTGCCGACTATTCTTCGAGCAGTAACAAATTTCACGCAGCGTTTTTAGATTTGCGCCCATTCAAATTTCGTATCTGGATTCTGGAGTTTGGATTACGAGAATAAATAATCAAGGGGTTTGGTGGACTGGATGCCATATTGATGAGGTAAGTGCAGCATTGTTTCTACCAAAAAAAAAAAAAAAGTGCAGCATTGTCTCTTCTCTGCTTATAATCTATCAGAACGTGATCGCAAGATGTTGGTGATCGCCCTGCGCAGCAGAAATGGAATGGAACCTGACTGACTTTTTTTCCTGGTTTCCAGTATGTTTTCCTTGTCTTCGGAAAACCCTTTTTCTATAGAGATGTCGCCACAAGATTTGGCAGATGTTGAATAGAGACTGGTTTCGAACCTGCTTCTGCTTCCTGTTTCTATCTTGTTTAATTAAGCTATTCTTCATGAGATGACGACGTTTCAGGAAGGTTACCTGTCCGTTTTGGAGAACGAGGAAGGAGGTTTAGGAATTTTTTGGAGACCTTGGTTTTCAGATTGTTTGAGAAGAGGGGAGGAATGCAAGTTTTAGGGAGAGTTTGGGACGTGAATAACTTACTTGTCGTCGTCTCCAGTTTCTAATCGGTCTGCATGATAAGATCCCGTTTACAAATAGGCTGCTTAGTTCAAAGAGAAAACCTTGTAAGCTTGCCTCGCCATGTTTAAAACGGTGCAGGAAATAGCCATCTACTTACACAGGTTTCATAATCTCGACCTTTTCCAACAAGGGTATGAATTCTCTGCTCATTTGATTACTTTTCTTTGGTTCAAGTTCTAGGACTCTTAGTGCTTTTCTTATGGAAGTCGAAGAATGTCTCGTTTACAAGGAACGTCCTTCTCATGAGCTGATGATTGATTCTTTGCAAAATCGAGTAATGCATTCCCTGCTTCCAATTGCAGATGGTACCAAATTAAAATTAAAATGAGATGGGAGGACGATAAATACACCTTTGCTGGAACCACTGCGAGATTCCTTCAGTATGAAGGTACTTCCGTCTGAATCTATCTGGGCTTCTCTTTTGCTTGTGTTCGTATGTGTATCCACCCACTTGTTAAGACTTTAGAAGACCTCTCAAAAACCGTAAGATCATTTTGAAGGTAATATGATACTTGGAAGAAGAAGTGTCACATTACTTTGTAATATTTTTTGCTATTAGACTACTCAAACTGATGGTACTCGAATTCTAAACTAGATATCCATTCTCGGACTTTAATATGTTTCTGCTGCGTCCTGGAAAGACTTGAGAAACTAACAATTTGATAATGTTTGAACTTGGTCTTGCACTCTAATGGTTTTCTATTCCCGGCATAAGTTTCTGTGATGAAACAAGCAGCTTAAAGAAGGGCTTTAGAGCATCCCAGATTTTGACAGCCCTTGTGAATCAAGCAGAAAAAGATTTTGTACCATGTTTCCTCAAAACAATCATCAAGTACATCACCATAGAGTATAGAAGAGGATTTCTCGCCAGAATGGGTCCTCTTCATAATTCTTCTATTTCCACACTGTCTGATTATCATAATGTGTTGATAAGTAACTCTTATTTTTTGAAATGCATTTCCCTTTTCTCAACCTCTGAACTATTGGAACTGGAGAAGATGTGCTCTAACACATCAGTTGCTTATCATTTCTCTCTTCATCTAATCCTGTTTGTTTGAAATAGACTGTTTTTTATTTTTAAGAGTGAAAAAGTAGAAGGTTCTGTTGATTATGGCACACTGATAGCTTGGACACACCTTCCTTTGTCAATTAGGCTCTTCTACTTAGACATGGCCGTTCTATTTATTTTTATGTTGCATGGATCTTTCATTTCATGAGGAGTGGGCTTTGGCAAAATGGGTGGTGGCGGGCCACAGTTATGGCCTGAGGTCAAGGTGTTGAGACAGCCTCTCAGCAAAGATTTATGTGTTAAGGCTGCATAGGAAAATGCCCCCTAGGACTCTGCTTGTGCAGAAGCTTTCAGCACTGTGTTTACCTTTTAATTTTTTATTTTTAATTTATTTTAATGGATCTGTTGTTTCATCTGAATAAGGCTTCACTAATTTGAACCTTTGGTTCCCTCTTCTGCTGTCTTCACCTTTCTTGCATTCATGGCCATGATAAAAATGATAGTGTTCTTGCATTTTATCTTTATAGATTTTCCCTATGGCATCTTATTTTCTGTGCAGCTTCTTTGGTCATATGTTGTTATCTCCTTTGGAACTATATATTGCAAAACGGATAAAGTTACTCAGGTTAATTTTTCTAGTCATGGCCTTTTTTGATAGTTGTGGACTTATTATTTAGTAGTAAATTCTCAGCATCAATCCCATCGTTCAGAATGTTAAAGTCTCAGTTGTTTGTTCACTAAGGGATTTTAAGCATTACTTGTTTTTGCTTGAATATCACATACTAGTAGAATTGCATAAGTTGCCTAATCTTTCTGGATTTTTTTAATCACCTTTGCATGTTTCCTTTAAGTCATTTCTCTACACACTTGGTTCTGTACCTTAGTTCAGTCACAAAAATAACACAATCTAAAATACGTGTTTTTAATTTAGTAAGCTTTCTATACTCTTGGGATGCTTAGATCAGATAGGGACAATAATATTGACACCTGGGAGGGTTATAATGCAATTTCTGATTTGGGGTCAGATAATAACGTTGGGATATGGAGCATTGAGGACAATGGTTTTTCGACACAGCCTTTTAGGATCAAGTATGCTAGGCAGGACATTCCTCTGTCTATTATGATCTCTTTTGGCCTACGTCTTGGGGAATTTGAGGTATTTCTTCCCTTGCCTGTTCTATTTCAGACATTTGGAATTTTTTAAGATAACTGGAACGTTCAGAATGTCTCAGCAATCTGGCCTTTTTTTTTTTGTGTGTGTGGCTTTTGATTGATCTCAAGGCTCCTGCGACATCTGCTCTGGTTTTGAAATTTGAGCTTCTGCATTCCCCAGTATTGGAGAATGGGTTAGTATCCCAACTGTCTACATATACTTAGTTATTTCCACCACTTTCCATTTCTTCATTTCCCTAGCCCATGCATGATTGGTAATTTCCATGGGAAATAGTTAACTTTGTGTAAAGTAATTTCTAAATCCAAGCTGATGAGAATACAATTAGTGCAGGTTTAACTTCAATGCATCTTTGGGTGCACTTCCTGCAGCCATTCATGAATTCCGGATACCTCCCAAAGCCCTTCTGGGTCTGCATTCATATTGCCCTGTTCATTTTGACAGTTTCCATGCAGTACTTGTTGATTTTACTGTACATGTCACTCTCCGGAATACTGGATTCACTCCTCCAACGAAGGTACCCAGGTTGGCCAGGTGTCAGTAACATTTCTATCATATATACAAATGTCTATATGCATTATGTTTGCATTTCTAAAATCATACTATGTTAAATTGTTAGAATAACTTGTGAAATTGGAGTATTTCAGCATTTCTCTTACAGTGGAAGATGTTGCTCATGAAAATTGTGATAAGTCCAATCAAGTATGTTTTTCTTTCAGTTGAATCCACTTCTATTTTGATGGTTTGACTTTTACATACCTTGTTGAGACCACAGTGCAATTATAGCCTACACCCTTGCTAAGCGTCTGATATTATGTTTATCATGCAGTTGATTTTTGTATCTGTTGCTTCTCTTATCTTCTTCCCCTCTCCCTCCCTTTTCTTTTCTTTCCTTGTAGGGATTCAAATCTTGGTATTCTGACTTATTTATTTAGTATTGACTAGAAGTTTTTCAAGGAAAATTGCTAACTGCATGTAGAAAGATAAAATTCTTAAGGATCAGAAAATTTTAGGTGTCCATCTAAAATTTGTGTACATAAGAGCTGTGACTTAAACGGTTTCAGGCTTTTAGCTGGTGAAATCTTGGGCTTGTCTTAGCTTAGATTTGTGATATGTCCTGCCTTCCACTGATTAGCCCTTTTTCGTATCAATCCGTCTTCATCCAATAGTGGGGACTATAACAACATTGTTTTGAGTTATGTTCATCGGAGTTTTGTGGAAACCATAAAGATGCTTGTTTTTACGTTCTTGAGATTTCTAATGCATATGATATATTTTCAATAGGATATGGAAATTCATTACCGCAGCATTGCTTTTGTAATTTCAAATGTGGGCACCTTAATTTGGAATATCGACTGCTCTCACTTTCATCAACTTTAGTTTTGACTTTCCCTCTGTTTCTCTGGACTGGTGTGTGGAATTAGTTAGTTGGTTGAGGTACTGGTTGGTTTTTGGTCCATGTAAATATATGATGACAACTAGAACAACAAGTCTTGTGCCAACTAACTGGAGTTGGCCATGGATTCTTGCCTTCCAATGAGCTTTATTTGAGGCCATACTAGATACAAGGCTTAAGCTATGCATATCATTTCTCACTACTTTTTTGTAAAATTATCTTAGGTCTGCCCCTAGTTCTTCTAAATCCTTCAATCTGGATTAAACCGCTTCTTTGTACAGGGGCATTTAAAGGCCTCTGTTGAATGTGACCATGCCACCTCAAACGACTTTTTGGTCCATGTATATATATGAAGACTAAAAGTGTGTTTTATTATTTTATTATTATTATTATTTTTTTATTTTCAATAATCAAATTAGATTGATAATAATAAGAAATTGGTTATGGTCTCAATACTTAAGCCTGATCAGTGGGATTTCATCATTTCATAGTGTTCAGCTTCTTGTGCCTTTTTGTTTGATCAGCAAACTGGAGTATTGCACATCATTCTCTTTTTGAAGTTGCTTCCTCATTCTTGAGCTGTGTATTAATCTTATATCCTTGTGCAAACAAGTTAATGTTGAACTAATTTCCTAAGTGGAAACCAATGGCCTACACAGATCTATAACATCAGGTCTCTTTAATACTCTCCAAAACAGCATCAACTACCTGTTCAAAGACTGATCAGGGTCACAGGGCTTTTAGCTGCACGGAAATGTGGTGCCAAAATTTGAAGTGAATTTGATGGTTCGATTGAAGAAAAATAAAATTCCCTGAGGTATAAGAAAAGATACTGGAGATTAGAAACAATATAAAATAGAAACTAACATGGAGAATAGCAAGTGAAAACAAAAGCAGATGACAAAATAAGAAGGAATATAAAAAAAAAATGTAGAAGCAAAATAGAAGCCAGAGTATGTAAGTTGCCTGCCACATGAAATCAAAGAATTGCTGTTACTAAAGATTCAATTAGTGATATGGTGGTGCTTCTTGGACTAGCATGTCCTCTGAGACTGAGAATGAGAACAGCAACAAGTAATCAGTGAATAGAATAGCAGATCAAAATCTGGGCAGAAAGGTATATGTTAGGACACTAAAGTTGAGGGTGTAGGAATAGGGGAGTTGTAGGATATCAAAACAGCCATGTGGGGAACCAGGACAAGGGGCAGCGTCCTATAGGGGAGCAATCACTCTCTTATATTGGCCTATGTGCAAAATAGTTAAAATATTTTGGGGGAATTGTTAGGACTATATAGGGGGGGATAGTGAATAGGCAGGGCGGGGAGATTGAATTAGTGTTTTTTGAGGCAAGCTTGCTTACAGGTGAGAGGAAGACTCTCAGGTTAGGGGCAGTTCGAGTGGTATTCAGGTTAGAGGAGGTGTTGGATTGCAGTGGGAGTCCATTTTGTGGGTTGCATGCAATTGAATCCATCTACTGAATGAACTAAAGAAGAAAGGACCCCTGTACAGTTTTCTCCAGCTCTGTTATACCATTGAGTTGCAGGATGCGTGCATGTGTGGAATGGCGATAATTGCGGGGTTGGTTGCAAGTTATTGCCGGAATTGTCGTAGGCTAATCAGGGTCTTATCAGTAAGATAAAACAGATGCGGATGGGGTGTAATTAAGTTGGATATGGAGTTGGCTTCTCACATGGAACTTAGCTATCATCTCTCTTGTTAGCATCCCACCAATGCTTTTCTCTGCACTCCTGCAGTAAAGGGTGTTCAATCACAAATCAGCAATCATTTTTTAACAAATGGATCTTACCATTCAAGTAATTTGCCCCCTACTTAATATTTATAATTTTGATGGATAAGAAATTAGAAATTTTTTTTAAATTACTCTTCAAAATAGAAATTATTTTAGAATTTCTTCAAGTAGAAACTAGAGGCTGAAACGTAGAACGTTTGTCAAGCCTTCTAGAACAAAAACAAATAAAGATTACGATGTACTGAACTAGATCCTAATTTTAATCCCATATAGGATTCAAGTCCCTAGTCATTGGACTTATAGAAGTGGCTCATTTACAATTTTAAAACCTAAAACCTCCTGCCTCAAAACCCAAAAAGAAAGAAAAATTGCTCATGGCCCATATAAATCATAGACTCAAAATTAAACATATTGGTCCAATCTTGGCCTAGTTGTCCCAACCGATGGCCTCATTTGCTTCTGGCCTTCTTGTCTTATAAATTGTGTCATAAGTTCTAATCCATTTTGTAGATTGTTAATAACTTAGTTTTCATTGTTCACTTTCCAGGCATTGGACCAAGGGGCTTATGGGAATTCACAACAAATTTCATTGCTGAAAGCATTGTTATTGGCTCGTGACATACTTCTAGAAGAACTACAGAATCTTAGCAAGGCCATTGATCAAAAAGTTGATTTGACTAATTTTATCTCAAATATGGGTCAAAATAAGTTAACTACCCCCTATTTGCCGGCATATAGGAGTGCTGAAGATATTGAACTCAAAGATGTAAGAATGGAAATGAAACATGGAGCAGGCAAACAACAGAATGGTTTTGAGGTACCTGCTTGCTCTGTACTCTTAATACTAACTATAATGTTGTTGTAACTTCTGTTGATCTCTTAAAGTTTTCTCTGTCCTGTAGTGGAAAACAAATGGCATCATTAATTTTGAAAGTGATGAGATGCTGCAGTCTCTTACTGAGGAGAATTTGTTAAGTGCTTTCAGTTCTTTGGCAAACCAAGTTCCACTATTATGGGATGCATTTCTGGAATTCCACAGGTTCGTTCGCTCGATATTTAATTTTGCGCTTTTGGTACATTCTGTCATTATAGAACGGTTGTAATTGTAAAGATCACACTGGATGTATGGCATTTTTGGTCCCTTCTTTTTCTGCATTTATAGGTTGTAGAAAGCATTATCTAGTGACATTGATTGTATAAAGTGCGAAAGTAAATCAATTAATAGGAGGATAAGTAATTGGATGTTAACATTGTTTTCCTTGCTCCTAGGAGACTTATTCACCAACAGTGAATATTGTTTGGGAGCAGACTGTTAGGACCTTAATCGAGGGTGTAGGGGTAGGGGAGTTGTAGTAGATCAATGCCATACATGTGGGGGACAGGATTAGCTATAGGGACAGGTGGCAAATTCTTATTTGGGAACAACCATTCCCATGCTGTCCTACATGGAAAAGGGGGGGGTGTTTGCTAGTTCGTTAAGATTTGTATTGAGCTATATAAGAGGAAAGCAGGGAATAGAGAAGGGCAGGACAGAATTAGTGTGTTTTTTGTGCAAGCTTGCTTGCAGGAAGTGGAAGACCCTTGGGTGGATATTGTGAAGGGTGAATTCAGAGCTGTAATGGAGTTCTGTTGGAGAATTTAGTGCATTTAGCCATTTCTATTTCCTTTACAGATCAGTTTGTACCTTTCAAGTGCTCTGTGCGTGTGTGTGTATTGAGCTAATCAGGGAGTAGAATAGAGCTGGTTCTGGTGTTCGATCGATTAGGAATTGCAGGGTCTTATCACAGACCTTTCAGTATTATAAGTTGTAGTCCTATTGATACACCAGCAAAGTAGCTGAGGTGATAGGTATATGATTTGTACTCCTTTGTTAGAGGTTATTAGTGTACTTCTCAGTTATTGCAATATTTTACAGTGGATAAGATTAGATGTGGGATTGTGATGTATCCAGTGTTGGACCCCCTCCCCCAAAAAAAAAATTGGGCAAAATAATCAGACCCAAACACCTAAAGCTGGCCAAATACTCCAGGGGTATTCTAGTAATTTTCCAAGCTCCTCTTCTAGGGCTCAATATGGGTCTTATTTTGCTCCCCATGATCCTAGGGTCAGGGACATAATTTTATTTTTTCATTTTGATGAGTCAGTTAAGAGTTATAGTTCATTAGAGTTTGTGTTGAGTTGTTAGGATAGGGTTCCTTAATTTTAGGAAACCTTATTTTAAAGTAGTTCTATTTTCAATGGGTACACTGAACCTCTCGTGGGTTTAGATCTTTCTCCCTCTTCCATTGTTCTCTCTCATTTTTTCCATTTGCAGCTACTGATTCTGGATTCTCAATTTATCATATACATGCATTCTTCTTCTTCTTTTAGAAATGGTGTGTACTGTGTAGGTTGGTATTGTATTCTATTGACCGACAAGGTCTGAATTGTCTGATATGATATGCAAACTGATACGTATGTATGTTGAAGGTTCTGTGAGAGTATTGGTATGTGTTTGTATGTATAGGTTGATACAGCTTGATAATTGATATATGCTGATAGTACTGAAATGGTCATTACCAACCAATAACTCAGTGATACAGCCATTGAAGGCCGATGTCTATGAATTTGTTTTTGAGACAATAGATTGAGGAAGATTTCACAGAAAATGAGATTTCTTAAGAAAAGTTAGGTTTTGTAATTGTAAAAACTTGATCTTTGTGTTCAGATCAAGGTCTTTCTTCCTTTTCCTTTTTTTTTTTGGGGGTGGGGGATGGAATTCGATAGACTAAGGTAAAGAGAGTTAGTTAATGCACCCAACTTGGTCATTGCAAGGATCTGTACTCCTAATTCCTAATCAGTGAAGCTTTCTTGTCTTGTTGTACGTTTTCTCCATTGATGTGATGGATGCTACATGTTTTGTATTGCTTTATATTGTCTTGTGCTCCAAAAATGTAGTATATTGACTATTTCCATGCATATCCGTTGGGTACAATATATCCAATATGATATGATGTTTCTTTCAAAATTTCCCTTAAAAAATATTACCCCGTTGCTGATACTTTAGAGATTGGTCACATGATGGACTCACCGGTAACAGTGCTGCAGTGAGAACTGATCTAGAAAACAAAATTGAAAATGAAATTCCAGTAGAATGGTAGAATCATAGGTAATAGGTTAATGATTTATACCAGAAATTATTTGGATGATAAAGAAAGGAGCAAATTACACGGCACCCACTATATTTGGGGTGAAACTGGTGACCACCCACTATTGTCTCATAAATTACAGGCATCCACATGCAAATTACCCACAGTTAAGTTTCCTGTTAAAATGGATTATGAAATTACCCAAATGCTCTTACTTTTATTTAAAGCATTTAAAATTTGAATTTCAAATTACCTTAATGCCCTCTGGGTAAGGAAACGACAATAATGCCCCCATTTTGATTAAGCAAATGACACTAATACCCTCACTATAAATTTAGTGATTCAAAAGCTGAAGTCAAATTACGTAAATGCCCTCCCTTAAGCAAAATTAGCAAAATATCCCAATCTAATTGCCCTAATAGTGGCGTCTCTCTCTGGACAATGAAATGATTTTATTGCCCCCAATTTTGATTAAAAAAATGACATGAATACCCTTACCACCATTTAAGTAATTCAAAAATTGAAATTGAAATTATGTAAATGCCCTTTGGGCAAGAAAATTATAGAATTACCCCAACTTACTCAACCCACTATGTCTCTCTCTCTCTCTCTCTCTCTCTCTCTCTCTCTTCTCTCTCCCTCTCTCTCAAACCTGTCTTCTCCGACCAACCCTCTGAAACTATCAAGAAAACTGACCATTCAAACAGGGAAAATAGAAGAAACTTTAAGTCTAAAGCCATAGATTCCATAAGACTTCACAATTAATGAAAAAATGCAAATAAAAGACAAACAAGAAAGGCTCCTATAGAGAAGCTCATTCGTTGAAAGTTACATCTGAAACCCTAAAACCGAAATCTGGGAGTTAAAAAAATGAAAGCGTAGAGGAAGAAGTTAAAATTTGAAAGAGATGGGTTTTCTGTTGGGGATCTGATTGTTGTTTCATCCCAACCCATCTCAATCTCCACGAGAATATCTGAATGGAAGAGATGGGTTTGCTGTTGAGGAGAATTTATGATTTATCAGGGAAAGAGATTGGACTGAAAACCCATCTGTGGAATGCTAGTCTGCTGGGATTTCTGCTGATTTTCCTCTGTTCAGGATCTGATTGTTGGAAGGCTGATCTGTGGAAGGCTTCTCTACGAGAATACCTTCACCTACTGTTCAGGATCTGATTGTTGTTTTCATCCCAACCCATCTTGACCCCTACGAGAATATCCGAATGCAAGAGGTGGGTTTGCTGTTGAGGAGAATTTATGATTTATCAAAGGAAAGAGATCAGACTGAAAACCCATCTGTGGAATGCTAATCCACTGGGATTTTTGCTGATCTTCCTTTGTCACTTGGCAGTTATACGAACATTGACGCCATTTTACGGGCTGCCGATGAGATAGAAAATGAGGACCTCATTGTTGCTCAGATCCGTGAGTTCTATTTCTTTTAGGCTGCGTTTGTTTGCTGGAATAAAGGTGGGGTGGGAAAAAAAGGGTGGGAAAATTCTTGAAAAAAGTGTAGATTTTTTACTTTTCCCTTAAATCCCAAAATGGTAGATTGTTTGGTTGCTTGGGGTGGGAAAGTGAGAGACAAGTTTCCTTGATTAAGGAAACTTGTCTGGTGATGTAGCAGAGCAACTTTCCCACCCCAAGCCATTTTAAAACCCCACATATTTGGTGGGACTTTGTGGGAAAGTTTGGAAAAGTAAAAAGTGGGACCCACCACTATCACTTTTCCACAAAACCCTTTCCTTTCCTTTCCTTTCCTTCTCCCTCACCCCACTACACATGGGGCCCACATGTTTTTTTTTTTCCCACCCCACCTTTGCAAACAAATGTAGCCTTAGATTCCTTGGTGCATAACATGTCATGGCTATATTAGTTAATTCTGTTTTTCAATTTCCGGTAGGGAGCCCGGTGGCTATTAGGGCAGTGAGATTGGGGTATTTTGGTAATTTTGCTTAAGGGAGGGCATTTTCATAATTTAACTTCAGCTTTTGAATCACTAAATTTATAGTGAGGGTATTAGTGTCATTTGCTTAATCAAAATGGGGGCATTATTGTCATTTCCTTACCTAGAGGGCATTAAGGTAATTTGAAATTCAAATTTTAAATGCTTTAAATAAAAGTAAGGGCATTTGGATAATTTTATAATCCATTTTAATAGGAAATTTAACTGTGGGTAACTTGTAATTTGTATGTGGGTGCCATGTAATTTATGAGACAATAGTGGGTGGTCACTAGTTTCACCCCAAATATAGTGGATGCTGTGTAATTTGCTCAAGAAAGAAAGAAAAATATGTATGCTATATTGATAACTGGAAAGGAATCTGCCAAAAACCATCCAAGAGAACCTAGTGTTCCACTAAGGATTCAGTCTTGGTTTTCACTTGCAATCCACAAAAATAAATAAGCATTCTTTTTTTCCTTTTTTTTGGGGGGGGGGGTGGGGGTTGGGTAGTCTCAATAATAAGCAGTTAACACTGGATTGATAGTCTAAATTTAGAAGACTAAATATCTTTATTTCATGAATTTGTGAGTCTGAATTGCTGGTTTTGTAGGTGCATATAAACATCACAAAAATATGACTTGCAACATGATTTGGAGTAACCTAAAACATCTTTAAATGAACCAGCTACTTCATTAATCAATAAAAACTTAAACAACAATTCTTCTGACTAGGACTCCGAGGTCGCGCCCTTATTGTAGGCCCACCCAACACATATGTACCTTACTTCAAGCCCCATCTAAATTAGACAACTTTTCTAAATTACTGCATCAAGGGGAGACCACAGGCCACTGGAGTAGGGAAAGGCATGACACACTGATAGTTACTAAGAGAAGAACCAAGCAAAGCGTTGTAAAGCTTAGACAGCATGTCAACCGCTGCTGAACTTGTACCAGTTGAAACCCTAAACAAAATGAGATTTTGGATTATATCTGCCATGCTGCAACTAGAGAACTTCTTTATGGCTGGCTTTTAAAGGTATTTTGTTTTATGCTAAACTACAGCTGCCAATAGTAGGCTCAGAATCTTCTGTATCTACCGTGAACCATATATTTCCTGGAAGCTTATCAACTTTGGAACAGCTTTTTTCCGTTACCTGATGCTTCTATTTCTTTTGTTAACTGCTACATCATTTTTTCCCCCCTTTCTACACAAAATAGGATCAGGTGCTGATAGGTTTAGTTTCAGGGCTAACACAATCAAGATACTGGAATTCCTGCGGGATAGGTGGGCCAATGATCGTAGAGCAGAGTGGTCAATATGGATGGTCTACACTAAGGTTCAGATGCCCCATCATTATTTGAGAAGTGGAAATACTGATTCACCTCAACATAGTGTACGTGGGAGAGTTTCATTGGCGAAGAAGATAAATGATGATGTAATGTGCATACAAGCCCAGAAACTTTTTTACTGATACAAGTTCTATAGGAATTATATGAGAATAACTATGGAGTTTTAGCTCATGTGGGCCATTTTGCATCTTTTTGATAAGGTCAATACTCAGTAGTTAATTGTATTTCTCAGTGATTGCTGAAGTGTTGTCTTCTCTTGTACTTTATATACAGCCAGCTGAGTCTGCACTTGCACGTGGTGAGCTTCATCGACGGGGTATTGCACAGATGAGAGTAAGTCATTTTTTCATATATGAATTGCTTTGGTTTCAACTTCTTGTTTGCTGTCACATTTACTTCAAAATTTATACAACGTTGGTTGTGAGCAGATAAACAACCAGTCAATTCAAGATATGCAACTCTTTGGTGATCCTTTGCGTGTCCCTCTCTTATTTTTGGAACGGGTTGTGAATGCCCCATTCCGTACTACAAGTGGCAATTCCTACTTCAGCTCTCTGGACTTTAAGGATACGTCTTCCATTCTCATGGAACCCAGCATTAGGGCTGAAAACAAGTTATCCACTGCTGGTGCACTTAAAAGTCGTATTCTGAGGGTTGTGGTCTTTGTGCATGGATTTCAGGTATCTTTGTTCCCCTTGCAATGAAGGGCTTAAATTTAACGATCTTATATTTGTGCTATTGATGAGAAGTTGCTTATTTCTGGCGTCTCTATTATTATTGCCAGTTGCATTTGCCACAGACTTCTACCTGCTAAGTAAATGGTTCTCTTTGATTTAGCAGAAGTTTCTATCATTTATCATTAATGAATAAGACCACAATAAGAACTTGTTCAAATGATTCTTCTCTAGTTAGCTGAATCTTGTAGGAAAGGGGGCATACGTGCATCATAGCCTAGAAATTACCCTATGCCAACATAAGATGATATTTGACAAACTAAAAAATTGAGCCAAAAATGTTTATATTCATTTAGTGATGAATTTTGTGTTCTAGTAAGATTGGTTGCTGATTTTGCCTGTGGGGAACCTTCTTTTGTACGTGTGCTAGGTGGCCCTTTCTTTATTTCCTTCTTTTTTTTTTTGTGGGGGGGGGGGGGGGGGGGGTTTGATGAAAACCAAATTTAGGGTTAGGGTTTCTTGGAAGGATTCCCCAAAATTGAGGGTTTGTCCAGAATCTTCTAGCAACTAATCTCCAAAAGTCAATGGGATGATCTAAGGTGCCAAGGATGATCCTAAATTTACTGTGGGAAAGCTCAATTATCATGAATCAGATGGGTTAGGTTCTATTGGGAAGAAAGGTGAAAGTAGGGTTTTACCAAATCAATATGGGTATGAACTTGGTTATGAACTTGTGATATCCAGATTGACCCTAGGATGCCCAAGGATGTCTGTGGTTGGGTTTGGAGAGATTTAGGAATGATTTTGGGATTGATCTTTGGGATTCCTCAGAGTGATTATTTTAGGTGCCTAGGTTCAATCATAAATAAAAGAGGTGATATAGAGGATGATGTTTCCCAAAGAATTAAAATAGGGTAGATGAAGTGGAGAGGTGCGTTCGGGGTCTTGTGTGATCGATGTATTCCATTAAAATTTAAAGGAAAATTTTATAGGACCATCGTTCGACCAGCTATAATGTATGGTGTAGAGTGTTGGGCTGTTAAAAATAATCATATAGATAAACTCAGTGTAATAAAAATGAGGATGCTAAGATGGATAAGTGGCAATACTAGAAACGATAAGATAAGGAATGATCATATTAGAGTTGGTTTGGGAGTTGCTCCCATAAGTGATAAGCTTCAGGAAAATCGTTTGAGGTGGCACGGCCATGTTCAATGGAGACCTATAAATGCCCTTGTACGGAGAAGTGATATAATCCAGATTGAAGGAAGTTAAGGAACTAGAAGAGCTAGGGGTAGACCTAAGATGACCTTAAGAGAAGTGGTGAGAAATGATATGCATAGCTTAGGTCTTGTATCTAGCATGGCCTCAAACAGAACTGATTGGAAGGCAAGAATCCATGTAGCCGACCCCATTTAGTTTGGACAAAGCTTATTGTTGTTGTTGTTGTTGTTGTTTGGGATTGATCCCTGGGGGAGGGGAAAATCATGGGCAATCGTGAACTACTTTTTTGTCTTTTCTTTTCTTAAATAGGGCTGAAAATTGACCTAAACTATAAAGGATTCCAGCTGATAAATAGGGCTGAAATTGACCTAAACAAGGCTTCCTCAACAAGGCTACAATCCTTAATTTTATTCAATAATCGTGAAAACTAATTCCAGCTGATAAATAGGGCTGAAATTGACCTAAATACCCCTTTGGGAGGGTTTGGGCAGCCCCCTAGTTGTGCCATTTTGGAGTGGCGTGGCCTTGGGGCCCACTTCAGGGTTTCGGCCAGGGGGTGGACCCTTGTTCGCATCAGGCGCTGTTGCCATTTAGCTGATTGAAGAGTTTAGGTGGGCTGGCCTGTCTGGTTGAGCCATTAGGAGAACTTGCTTCTTCCTCCCCTTCTTTTTTTTGGGTGGGGGTGATGACCTCCAAGGGTTTTCATATGGATGGTTTTGTCTACAATTCTTTTTTGCTATTTGTCCAATAAAATTTCAGTTAGTAAATTCGTTATCACAACAAAGGAGAAAAATGTGTTTTGAGGAATAGGGTTGCTTTAACTTGGTTGTAGAATTGTAGCAATAAAATGGTAAACCTCAATACAAATCGAGAGAAAATGATGCATTGTGGATTAGCAGTCAGTCCTTAAATCTCCAGGTGAGCAGACTAAACCCAATTTTCTGTTACATCGCACTCATAGTAGCGTCACAATCTACAAAGCTCTGATCCAAGTCATGCTCCTCTTTCACATAATGATCTTAGGAATCACTAGAGGCTTGATTTTCAGATTAATCGTAGGTTCTGGTGTATTTGATTAGAGACAAAATAACCTTTAGCTTGGATTTTATATGTGGTAGGCCTTTAGTCTTATGTTTTTTTGGCTATTTGGTGTTTTATGTGTCTGGATTAGGATTTTACTGTAACTTTCCTTTTCAGTCCAGGGGTATATTTTAGAATCTTTCCATATATGTTTGTAACTCGTAACTTGTAAGGGAGACACAAATTTTGACTAATGAAAAGGCCATTACTGCTTTCCTTTTCCATTGGTGAAGCATCCCTAGTGTTTGATCAAGATCCCTTTTTCCCTTATTAATTTATTATTTTTCTCATCTTCCACCATTAATCAAGCAAGTACTGTTTCAGTTTCCTGCGATTCTGTCCCTTTGCTGCCTTGCTGTTATACAATTCATTCAGGATTTGCCTTGAATTGTTGAATTGACAGTGAGGTACTGATCTGATATCATCCCTGTCTATTACTTCTCTCAATAAAAAATTCTCTATCACAATCTGTGATCAATTTTGAATTCTGATCTTCAATTGTTAAGAGTCCTACTATGGTTAAGTACCAAAAAGAGGTCCTATGGTTACTAATCCATATCCGGTTCTTCTTTTGCATGAATTTCAGTTAAGAGCAATCCAGCCATTAGACTCTTATCTAGATTTTGAGCATTAATTCTTCAACTCTAAAGAAGATTCAGATCGGACCTGCTGATCTGGATAAATTAGTTCTCCCTGTGACTGGTAATTTTGAATTCCAACGATGCAATACACAGCTACACTTAAAAGTTTGTTTTCGACTCTGAAATCAGCTTTGTTGGATCATATTGCTCGATACAACCGATACTAAGTAATAACACCTTTAAAAAAAGGAAAAAAATGTGCATCTCGTTATGCCATATCAATACCCGTGATACTTAAAAGACGATGCAATACACAGCTACACTTAAAAGTTTGTTTTCGACTCTGAAATCAGCTTTGTTGGATCATATTGCTCGATACAACCGATACTAAGTAATAACACCTTTAAAAAAAGGAAAAAAATGTGCATCTCGTTATGCCATATCAATACCCGTGATCCTGAAAAGTATCTGGCGGTAAAAGAAGATGGTGTCATACTTAAATCCTTGCTAACGGGTAAACTAGGGCATACATGGATTATCAGGAGCATAATGATGATCTTATTCTTTTGGCATTGATTCTATACTAATCATTTTTCTTTTTTTGGCTGATAAAACATCTCGTATCAATAGTCATTTCTAGATGTACGCATTGCATTATCCTGTAAATGTATTGGGTGTTTTACTTCTCCTGTAACAAATTTAGGACATTTTTCTTGAGTTTCTTGGATTTTCAATTTGTATTATTATGCATATTGTATTTTTCGGAAGCATTTGATACTTCATTTCACTACTTATCCTCCCATACGGTGTTTATTGATGAGAAGGCATTACCCTAAGCTGTTTGATTTGAGGCATCTTTAGTTACTTTCTTATCTCCTGGGTTATTTTCTAGGATAATTTAATGCTTATAGCCTCTTTTTTTAATTTCATATATTTTGGTGTGGGACCTGTGGGTGTATTCCCCTTTTTTTTTTTTTTTTTTTTTTGGGGGGGGGGGGGGGGGTTTGTATATGTATGTTCAGTGTTGTATTATGGTTCAGGTGGGCTCATTTTCTTTTAACTCAAACTTAGGGGCATCATCTTGATTTACGGCTTGTTCGGAATCAATGGATTTTGATGGATCCTGGAGCAGAATTTCTAATGTCAGAGGTGAATGAAGACAAAACATCCGGAGACTTTAGAGAAATGGGTTCTAGACTGGCTCAAGAAGTAACTTCTTTTCTTACAAGGAAAATTGATAAAATGTCGAGATCTGGAGGATTCAAAAATATCAAGCTTAGCTTTGTTGGACACTCCATTGGGAACCTCATTATAAGAACTGCCTTGACAGGTATGCTTCCTTAGTCCGGTGCCTAGTATTCATTTTTTTGCTTTGTTGGCTAAATATTGAATCTCATGCTTTTAAGTATCTCAGATGGCATGATGGAGCCATTTCTAAGGTACCTTTATACATACTTGTCCATATCAGGCCCGCATCTGGGCTACTTGTACTGCACCAACTCTTTATTCAACTCTGGGCTTTGGGTTTTGAAGAAGCTCAGAGGACCGCAATGTATTCACCAGCTTACATTCTCTGATGATTCAGACCTCCAAAACACTTTCTTGTACAAGCTTTGCAAGGTACTGCAAGCTATCATCTGCATTGCTTTCTTTATTTCTGTTGGAGTGAAGTACAACAGTAGATTCTGATATGGAAACAAAAGTAAAAAGGAGGATCTATTCCCCTTTTAGGTTTACAATTCTTTTAGTCTTCATCTTTTTCTGTTTTGTCTTTTTCCTCCAGCAAAAGACATTGGAGAACTTCAAGAACATAATCCTGTTGTCCTCACCGCAGGTAGTACCCTTTTCATGTACGATTAATTGATCATACTCTTATTTTGGTTGTAAAAAGTCAAATAGGAAAAAATTTTCTTGTCCAGGAGCGTGGCCTCTATGCCTGCACCCTTGTGTGTGTCTTACTCTTTCATCTTTCAGTTCAGTAAGATTGAACAGAACTGGGTGCTGATTGGGTCTTGTGGGGTCACGCTTCCAGATGAATGACACAAACTTACATATTGGACTTTTTTTCTTTCAAACAGGTTGAGGAACCTTTTCTTTCTATTTAACAAAATAGCTGTTGTTTCCCAAATCCCTCCCCCCCCCCAAAAAAAAAAAAAAAAAAAAGAAAGAAGAAGAAGAAGAAAGAATTTATGGCTGGATATGCTTTATTCTCATTTGAATGACCATTATCTTTGGCTGGGTATATTCACTTGTCTAGTGAGCATAATGGCATTACATAAATACGGCCACAAGGTAGATTAAACTGGGTATAGGGTATTAAACTGATAACTGGTGCCAGTAATTGGGTATAGTGTTAAACTAATGACTGGTACAGGTAACAGGGTACAGGGTGTTAAACTAATGACTCGTATGGGTAACTGGGTACTGGGTGTTAAACTGATGACTCGTATAGGTAATTGGGTAAGGGTGTAAAACTCATATAGGTAACTAGGTAAGGGTGTAAAACTAACTGATTATTAGGGACTTTGCTTTAAAATTCAGGTTCATGAATTAATCTATGGAGAGGGAAGAATGGCTGATCGTAACTGGATTCTAATTGGATTCTTTTTAACATTAAAATCCAAGTGCTGATAATGCCTCCAAGGTTGGTGAACTTTCATTAGTATGTGGCCATATGGTGACACTACTTATAGAGATATTGACATTACTAAGAACCTCAATAATTCTCATTGGTCAAATTTCAGCCCAAATTGAGAATGCTTTATGGGTTAAAACTTAGAATTACATTTGAAAGTTATATAAATTTTGTAACATGCCATTTACTCCTATCATCATATCTTAAGAATTTTACAATTTCAATATTTTGGTTCTGGGTCTGAACCCTATTGTGTTCCCCTTTCTGTTGCTCGTATTAGGTTGAAATGTATGCATCATAGTGGGGACATTTACCTTACACATAAATCGTAAATAACTGTGTAAATTATTTTTGATACTTCTTCAACTTGATTGGAGATAAGTTGGCTATTGTTTCAGCGGTTGTTCTTAGAAGCATTGTTCTGCCCAATTTGTTTTTTTTAATTCTGCCCAGTTTGTTTTTTTGACACAATTTCTTTGTCTCAGGATGGTTATGTTCCGTATCACTCTGCTAGAATTGAATTATGCCAGGCATCATCATGGGACAACTCCAAGAAAGGTAAAATCTTCACGGAGATGCTAAATAATTGCTTGGACCAGATACGTTCCCCCTCTTCTTCTGAACATCGAACATTCATGCGATGCGATGTTATCTTTGACACCTCTTCTCATGGGAAGAACTTGGATACATTTATTGGTCGGGCTGCTCATATTGAGTTCCTAGAGACTGACATTTTTGTGAAGTTTCTAATGTGGTCTTTCCCAGCATTATTTCGATGATCGTGATGGAAGACTCTGCACTAACCTCTTGACTATTTTTGTAACTATCACTCCAAATAAGAGCTTGGCAAAGCTCTTGCACCAGCTTGGCCCAATTTTCAAATCAAGGAACAGTGGTTGGATGCAACATATAATTACGCCAGGTGAATACTCTTGTCGCATGTATATCAAATGATTTTGGCAGAGCTCATCTGGGAATTTGAATGTTTGAAGCATTGTAAATTATGATTAAGTTAGGTAGGAAAATTGATTCTATTTAGTTGAAAATGCATTTGTAATTATTTGGTAGCTAGCTGTCTTATATGAATTGTGATTCTGCCTTTGGTTCTTGATGGGATTACATTAGCCGGGTACACCGAGATTCAAACCGGACACAAAGGAGATTTACCGTGGGGGAACCCAGATTCAGCAGAGATCACATTTCACAAAACGGAGGAGATAGGGGGGGAAACGGTTCCCCAACTCAGCGAAGTTGAACCTAATCAATCAATTTTTTAGGATAAATCGAAATTCTTCCAAATCAAACAACCAAAGTTAATTTTTGAACCATGACCAGAGATTTGAAGAGATTTGAACCAAATTTTGAAATCTGACTCGAACCACGGCCCTTAGGAAGTCGGAATGATTTTTAAACTTTCTGATCCTATGCCGACATGCTGTAATTCTTGGAGGGGGAGAGGGGAGAGGTTGTAGATATACTGCATTCAAAAGATGTGCAGTAATTAATGTTATTCTCCTATTTCCTTGTTAGACTCTCAACGTCATTTCCTTTGTGTCGCTCTTCTTCATTAGAGAGGTTAAAATGTAGATACTTGGACCACTAGTGTTGGACAGCAGATAGGTTATGTTGCTTGCTTTGCTTTGCTTTCCTAAGCTTGTTACCTGCAGTGATGACTTCTGTTGAAATCATTTGAAGGACAATCATGGAATTTCTTTTTTCTCCCTCTTTGAATTTGAGGTTCATGTAGGTCATTCTATGCACACTTTGACTTTATAGAGTAATTTTTATATACAATTGAAATATAACTTGCTTGCGCATATAGAGATAAATATATGGTTGGTCTTGGCTATAAGGTAAACTCATCCATGGCCACTGGAAGCTTTCATTTTTTTTTGTCCAAAACTAAAAGATATCTCTACCTCAAGAAATGGACTCTATTTTGTTTTGTAGATGGGTGAAATGTGTTACAACATCACATCAAATAGTTGAAATTCATTTATAAGTCAATATTCTCAAAGAATTGTGATTAAAATTTTACAAAAAAAAATCCCATCAAACAACTAGCCAAAAAAAGCCAAAAAAAAAGAAGAGAAAAGAACAGCTTGCTTTCATGGTGTAACGAGTTCCTTTTTTCGGTTCTTACATCGATTGTGATTTATTTATGCTTTTCCGAATTATCTTTTTCGAAAAGAGAGAAAGTTTCCGTTATTGGTAGTCTATGTAGGGTGGTCCCTGATTAAAACTGGTACACCCATTACTTTTTTCGTCAACCTTGAAGTGCTCACACAAATGAAAAACGGATATCCTAATTCCTCCTTTTTTTTTTTTTTTTTTTTTTTTTGGGTAATTGATATCCTACATCCTTGAGTTGTGTGTATTCGCAACTGGAATTGGGTCCCATTTCATAATATTTCTTGTTCTATATGGGCCTCAAATTTTGTAAATTACAATTTTTTTATTTCAAATAACTAAAAAAATACCCTTAAAAATAAATAAAATTAGACATAAAAATTCATTGGTTGCAACTGTAATAGGTGAATTCGACATTCCATATAGGAAAATTTCAACATCTAATCCACCGCTGTGTATCTGACCATTTCAAACTTGGGTTTTCAATTCTTTTGAAAGTTGAGTTGGACAGACTTTAAATGTTTTTTGGATGGCTACAAAATCCAATTAATGCTCCTAAAGGCAACTTATGGACCATCTACCACACACATAAGAAGAAAATTGTTGATATAATTTAATTTAAAAATAAAATGATAAATTAATTAAATTGATCAAATGTTTTGCTAATTTAAATTAATTCTCACTTGAAACGTTAAATATTCTCACTTGATAATCCCCTTCTACCTTCAAAAGAAAAAAAGAAAGAAAGAAAGAATAGGATTGATCTTGATTTCAAGCCATTCAACTTTCTTGTCCTCAAATCACTCACCTCCTCATTTGGGAAAAGAGAAAATGCCTTGAGATTAGGTTTTAACTTTATTGAGAATCTAATTGGTGACGTTATGGTGAATTCATGAGTCATCCACGTACTTTTCTTTTCTTTGCCTTCTTTCACTTTGTCATGACTCATGGGTTTCAGAATTATAGATTTTTTTTGGGTACAACAATGCCGTATTCAACTTTAATTTTTATAAAGAGAAGAAACCCATTTAGAATCACAGGTGCTGTGACTGATTCTCACCATCCAATCACCATGTTAGGAACTAATATTTAACTTCTCTCAATGCCCAATATCCCAGGCGCCATGTTTAGAAAAACTAATGACTTAGCTTTTCTGCTTTCCCTTTTACAGAGATTTGGTAAAACCTTTTTGTAATGTTCAACTGGAGCTTTGGAGTTTGGATCTTGGCATCTTGAATTTTCAGGCAAATCATATGAACCATACATGTACTCATCAATGCTAAGATTCTAATTTGATTGATAAAAAAAGCAAAGAAAACAAAAGGTATATATATACATATGCATATAGGTTATAAATGCACTCTTAGGAATACAGACCTACTGGTTTTTTTTTTTTTCTTTTATTATCAAAAAATGTGAAATTTCATTCAGAACATGAACATCTGGGGGGGAAATCGCTAGAATCAACAAAATGGGATCTGCTTATGAGTTCTTGTAAGGGTTGTTTTTCATATGAAGCTGGTAAGGGTTTTTGAAGATACTTTTCTGATGGCTTTACATAATAATAATAAACAAATCTATAAGTGGAAAAGCCAACTCAAAGCCACAGTACTAACATGAATTAGGTAAAGGTGGTCTCACTCTCTTAAAAGGTCTAACCAAATCTTAGATATATTTCGCATCACACCATAAGTAACCCATAATATAATCATAAAATTTTGACAAACCAAACAAATATGAAATATATATATCTTTTTTTGGTAAAGAAGCCAGACAACTTAATGCCAATACCAAAACCCCTAAATTAAATATATGGCCCCTTGATGAGATTCTCAGTTCATTGGTCTCTGACTCTGTCTCTCCCATGGCTTTTTCCATATGTGCAATAGAAGCTGAGATTGCAATAGATTTTCTTCTAACAGGAAAAAAAATATATGGTCTTTATCTTTTCAAACAAAAGTTTAATGATGTGGTCATAACCATACCACAAGAAAGGTTTCCTTCTTAAAGATACAAATAACACACTTTCCTACAATTACAGAGTGTATTTTAATAGAATGGAATTTGTGTATCAAATATTTTTTTAATATAATCATGAGTGTGATGTACACAAGCTCATCCATTGAAAAGGAGGCTTTTCTTAAACTAAGTAATTGTAGCAGGATTAATCAATAAATCATATTGGTGGGTTTTACTGGACTCGTAAATAGATGGTCGAAATTTGCTTCCGAAATTTTACTTAATGCTGCTATCAAGTCCGGATCTTTTACCTATAAGAATTAAATTGTATTTCTTTACACATTTAAGAATTAAATTGTATTTCTTTTACACATTTAAGAATTTGGAGGAACGGAAGTTGGATAGAGATAACTATATATATATATAACTAAAAAGTACCCAAATTTTGACAACAAAATATATTTCTAAGTAATTTTAAAAAATCAAATTAAAATTAAAATACTTTTTGTTTTTATTGTCAAAATTCAAAATCAATATTGAAGTAGAAATCATGCTAAAACAAGTCTAGAGTTGGTTTGGTATTAGTTTGGATCTAGAGATTTGGATTTGAATATGATGCACCGTCCATGGCTGATGGGACCGGATACGACGATTCTCCTTTGCACCTCCGGAAGAAGGAAGAAGAATTTAGTGTAAAGGGAGAACCCTTTTTATGGGTTTCTGGGTTAACAAGCTTTCTGAGACTTCACCGCCCAATGGTAACAGTAACAGAACTACAGAAGCAATATACCTGAAAATGGAAAAATCGCGCAACCAACTTGCTTGGTCCAAGTTGCTTCAGCTTGTCCAATCAGATTTCTGTCATGTGCCAATTGTCATCTTTGTTCACCTCTCTGGAGTTGTTATCCTTCAAATTTTTACTACCGTGAAAACACCCATGAGTTGTTCGATTGAATGCACAAATGGACAATTTGACATCTTTCAACAATTCTGCCACTGCCCAGCAACAAAAGGGTCTTCCGCTTTCTTCCTTTTCAAGACTTCATTTTCTTCTCATGTAAGCTGCGAAAGAGGAGTTTGCTGCGAAGCGGAAAAAAAAGAAAAAAAAGAAAAGGAAAAAGAAAAAGAAGCTGCGGAAGAGGAAGCTAGCGGAAAAGTCCAGGGTATTAGATATAGAGATAGAGAGGGGGGAGAGAGAGAGAGAAAGATAGAGAGCGAGAGAGAGAGAGGAGGTGAGGGTACTCTGTTTCATGTGTTCTGTTTTGAAGCAATGGAGCGCTATGAGACACTGAAAGATATTGGGTCTGGGAATTTTGGGGTTGCTAAGCTTGTTAGAGACAAGTGGACCAGAGAACTCTATGCCGTGAAGTATATTGAGAGAGGTCAGAGGGTATGTTGCTTCATGTCTTTATCTTTGGGTTCTTGGTACCTGATCTGATTCGCTTCCTGCTTCTAACGTGTGGCTTGTGTTTTCTCTTCCATATCTTTTTCGTTCTATGCATTTTTTGGGTTTGGGCTGATTAGCAAACTTTTTTTTTTTGGGTACTACAAGATTGATGAAAATGTGCAAAGGGAGATCATGAACCATAGATCCTTGAAGCACCCCAATATAATTAGATTCAAGGAGGTGAGTTTTTTCAATGGCCTTCTTCTCTTTTCCTTTTATCCTTAGGGTGTTCTTTTGTCTCTCATGGATGATTATTTGTTTGGTTGATAGTAGAACCAAAGGATTCATGCCTGTAGTTAATTCCATCTTACTTTCAATAAGCCTTACTTGTTGACAAGGGAATGGAATTTTCATCTTCAAAGACAGTTTATTGTGTTATCTCTTCCAGTTCTAGGAGTTTTGCTCTGTTTTAGCTTTTTTATTTTCTCTTTTCTTTTTGCTAAATTGTATAGCTACTCAGAATTGTGTCCCTTTTGAGTTCTTTGTTATTGCTGACTTGAAGCACCAATACTTGCAGGTAGTGTTGACTCCTACACATCTAGCCATAGTCATGGAATATGCTGCAGGAGGGGAACTCTTCGCCAGGATCTGCAGTGCTGGTAGATTCAGCGAAGATGAGGTAAAATAAAGGAGTGGAGGCCAGGAAAAATGAATGAGAGTGAGGATCTTTATGTCATTTAGAAAATGGTGCAATCTGTGTTCTCAATCCAGACCTTCTATAATGTGATGCTATGTGGACAGATAATGTCGAATCATATCCCAACGAGTTATATGGTCTCTTTGATTGCTTTCTTGTTTATGTGTTGTCACAATTAGTGTGGACACTGTCAAGTGTTTGTTCGTTTCGATTACTAGGATTTTTGGAATGGTATAGTTTTAAGACTTTCTCCATCCAAAAGTTTGCTTTGGAGGTATAGATTGATCGCATCTGACTGCTAATGGTGGACTATGCCTATTTCTAATTAGTATAAGACATCTATTGCCTACTAAATGCTGAGTAATTTCACATTTTCATTATGTTTATCATTATTGGGATTATTTATATAATTCGTTTCCATTGTAATCTCAATTGGCTGAATCAGGCAAGGTACTTCTTTCAACAGCTGATATCAGGAGTCAGTTACTGCCACTCAATGGTATTGTCTTGTGTCTACCAAACTTGTCAGTTCCTAGGATATGCTCTTTAATAGATATGAGTGTTTCTTGGGTTGGATCTTTTTAATTTGCTCTGTTTTTTTGCAGCAAATCTGCCATAGAGACCTTAAGTTGGAAAACACTCTCTTAGATGGTAGCTCAGCTCCACGTCTAAAAATATGCGACTTTGGGTATTCAAAGGTATAAGTTTTCTGTTACTATGGGACTGAGTTCATTTAGATTGCTTTGTGTACTTATTGTTCTACCTTATTTTGCAGTCATCTGTATTACATTCTCAACCAAAATCTACTGTAGGGACACCAGCCTATATTGCACCAGAGGTATTATCTAGAAAGGAATATGATGGAAAGGTGATACTCTTTCCTTCTTTTTTTATTTTTTATTTTTTTTATGTTTAAAAATTAAGTTTTGGTGTTGTGACTAACTCTTAATTTGTAAACCTTGGTACTATAGATTGCAGATGTTTGGTCTTGTGGAGTCACTTTGTACGTAATGTTAGTTGGAGCATACCCCTTTGAAGATCCAGATGATCCAAGAAACTTCCGAAAGACAATTGGGGTGAGAGCTATCACTAATTAATTCTTAGTAATCTGCCGATTTGTTAGCTCTGTTATGAGTTCTAATTGCAGATATTGTCTCTCATGGTAGCGGATACTTAGTGTCCACTATTCAATTCCAGATTATGTACGAGTTTCCATGGAATGCAAGCATCTTCTTTCACGGATATTTGTGGCTAACCCTGAAAAGGTACTGTCAAAATTTTCTGCGTCCATTCCCCTAAACTATTTTTTCGGAGCTTGTTTTTTGATTGACCTCCATTGGTTTCTGTTTAGAGAATAATCATTCCAGAAATTAAAAACCATCCATGGTTCTTGAAGAACTTGCCAATAGAATTCCAGGAAAGTGTAGAAGGAAGCTTTCTTAATAATGATATCAATGATACATCCCAAAGCATTGAAGAAGTAGTGTCAATAATTCAAGAGGCAAGAAAACTTGGTGATGGACCCAAAAATGGTGGATTTCTACTTGGTGGCAGCATGGATCTTGATGACATTGACGCAGATGCAGACCTAGATGATGTCGAAACAAGTGGTGATTTTGTTTGTGCATTATGAGTTAGACTCAAGCTGATCTAGTTGTTATTTTCCTTGTGTATTGCAAGAACTCTGGCTTTTGTTTTAAGTCTCGCTGGGAGTTGATATTCATAACTGTTTCTTATTTTGGCTTCTCAATAAGCTTCTTTATCTTGAGTTGTGTGGTTGTGGGTTGAATGTTTTTAATATGTTATCAAGGCCCAGGTTTTCTTTTTGTCTCCAAATTCTTTGTCCACGTCTTAGCTGAGGAGGATTATGGAGAAGCCGTCACTGTTCATTTACCACTTGGACCCTCACCCTGTAATTTGAAACTTGACAAGAAGAGAAGCTGATAATGACTTCTCTTCACTTGGTATTGGGTGTGAAATCAAGACCAAGGTGTTTGGTTTATTGTTATCCAAGCGAAGCAAGCTGTATTGACAAATGACAAGGGAAGACAGTGATCTTTGAAAACTCTACTTCTTATCATTTTTAAAAACATCACTTGGCCAGTATTAATGGTTTAAAGCATCAAATCGGAGCTCTTCTTGGTGCCCACTTTTCTTCAATTTTTTTTGAAAAGATAAAAATAAAAAAGCTTACCCTTTTGACAGGATTCCCCATGGAAGATGATATAGTGGGTAGGGACACTTCTGAAAATTCTAGAATGGAACCCAAGACTTTGTCAAACACTGCTTCAAGCATTTTGCATTAATTTAGGAATACCAAGTGCTGTGTTCATCAGTATCGATGGGCCAGATGTCAAGCAAGTATAACCTTTAGAACTCTAATCCACCTAATCAACGAGATAGACTAAACACATCCTTCAGATATTGACACCACCAAACAACATTATATATGGTCTGAGAGATCTAATAAGCAATATCTGTAAAGTGAATTGAATTTAAAACTAGTCAGTGCCTTTATCATTCTATATTTTAATCCTGTTCTTGTTCTTCACAACCAGAATGTGCTGTTTCCCACAGCATAGCTCCATAAGGATCTTAGATTGTCATGGCTCTAGTCTTAAATAATTAAATAGCAAAAAAACCCATTTCACCCTTATCTTATTCCTCCGTACCTCTCCAAAGGGGGAGGAGGGGAAAAAAATCATAAATTAATAGAGGAGGCATTCCACATATGGATATAAACATTAATTAGATTTGGACAGCCATGGTTATAGGTTTCTGCAAATGTATATGAGCTTGAAAGGAGACAGATTTTCATCTTCCCAATCTCAATCTACTTGCAGCCGCAGGTGACCAACCAGCTTTGTCATTTTCTATTGGGAAATGCTGCTGATAGCCCAAATATTATCAAAGTCAGCAACAGAACAAGAATGGAGTTTGCAATTGTTGGGAGATTCAGATGCAGCTATACAGAAAGAGAAAGGGCATGGACATGGGTAGGTGGTTGAGGATACTATTATTTGGGTAGGGGCTTTCAATTTATATAAATATGCATTTATGAATAATCCTTGTCCACAATCATTGAGGCAGCCATAATGGAATCATTGTCCTTAGTCCTTACTATGGATTATGTGTCCATGTCATAGGATGATTGATGGGGTCCACGTCTTTTTGCCCTACACATTGCATGGTGGGTGGGTGGGAGGGATAGTCGGATAGATATGCTGATTGCTTGCTTTACGACTCTATTTGTGTGGAAGCCCTTAATGCCAAGCATTTCATAATCCACCTCTTACATTACTAAGTTGTATGACCCACAAAATTAAAAAGTTGTATGACCCACAAAATTGATTTTGGGATTGACTATTATCATTATGAGATGGAGGGCTTTCAATAAATCCAGAATAAAAAAGCCAGAATTGATTGGAAAACCAGTGATTTTTTATTTAGAATGCACACAAGGGATGAGTATCTACTTAATTATTTAAATTTTGGGTTTGGGCTTATTCTAGTGTTATTGTATAGCTTAAGAATTTATGTTTAAGCTTAAGCACCAATTCAATACCATTGATTTCAAGTTACCTTGTTTCTCGAAGGTTGGGATAAACAGGTTCATTGCAGCTATGCAAGAAACCTACTTTCGTGTATATGTCAAAATTAGACCCTTGAAAGTATTCTCTTGTGAGAATCCTCAGAATCAAAACAAAATTTTAAAACAAATGTGTTTTCGCAAAATAAGCAAAGAAGTCAAATAAGATGGTTCTTAGAAAAAATTGAAGATTGACTTTTACTCCATTGATAATAATTTTTCCGTAACGGAGTGTTCCCTGGCTGCTTGAAATCTACGTTTTCCTATATAAGAGCATGTGAAATTGCTGTTTAAATAAATTTCAGGTAGGAGAAACGCTGTTAAGCTTTTTTTTTTTGGGGCAAAAAAAAAAAAAAAATCGTCATCAGGACGTGTAGGAATTCAGGCTAAGCCCAAACAGGCCCAACCACTGGGCATGTATCTTTAAAGTGGGCCTGGGCTGGGACAGCTGAGATTTTGGGTTGGGTGTATGTCTTTGTGGATAAGATACCCTGGGCTTGGTCAGGTTTTCGAGTTCTGTAAGCCAACCAAGCCCATAGCTCATTATGTATACCAAGTCAACTACAAAGGTTATCATGGTTGTTTATGTCTTTAGATAAGATTGACTCTTCTACTTCGCTCTACAGTGGGCTAAGCCTTTGAGTGCTGGACTGCTGGGGTGGATATATGCAACCATTCAACTACAAAGGTTATCATGGTTGCAGAGGCAATGATCTCATGGAAGCGTTGAAACTAGAGTTTTCTTTAAGATGTTTACATAGATGGGTATGTTTTTGACTCATAACTAGTTTGAAATTTTTGGCTGAAAAATGTTTTCGAACAAATGTTCTAATGGGCTATACGTTTTGGTTAATTTGCTAACCAGAATCTGAAATTTCTGGGGAGTAAAAGGAGATGAAATGAAAACCACAATTGTATTCACAATGCTGGAAAATTCTGTTTTGGGATTGATTCCAGTTCCTATTCATGGAGAGAGAGAGAGAGAGAGAGAGAGAGAGAGAGAGAGAGAGAGAGTTGATTTGAATTATTTAAGAGATGGATTTCATCTGGATTTATAAGTTAGTAGTAGGTGAGATGGATTCCACCTTGGTTAGCAAAGTGGGAGCTGTAGGTGACCTTTCATGTTACTAAGAATGAAAAATGAAGTTATGATTCTTTCTATTAGTTTTGCCTTTAACTGAGTCGCTTTCCACCATTAATGGCTCCCAAACAAACCGTCCTCTGCTTGCCCATGTTGGATCTTAATGTAAAACTCGACCTGCAATGAAGTCTAGGGCAAGCTTGCTCTCCCTCTCTCTCCCCCACTGGGTGGTCCAGTTTTAGAAATATGCTTTACATGGTTTACACATAAATGGACTTTTCCAATCAAAGAACATGCTTGCCGTCTTAGTTCCACACATTGAAACAGTGACAGGGCCACCTACGCCTTGGAGAGGGACCATATACCATTCTTATCACTCATCTCCTCACAATATCTCAGTCTTTATATGCCAAACCCAAGCTCTACAATCAGCACCAATAATCAATTTCTCCTTATTTAAGGCTCAGACTCATGCATTGCCACCCTATAATGGTTTATGAAGATTTCATATCTCATCAGATGGTGAGGAGATCTCATTGATGGGTTCCATTCGTGGTTTAAGCAGAAATCGAGAATCTCAACTATGATCAATTGTTTACCCTAAAAAAAGAAAAAAATTTCAATTTCGGTTTCTTTTTTTTAATAATCTTAGATGAAGGCCAATTCTAGGGTTCATGGACCCATTTAATCACGGAATGGAAGTAGGCTCCTCTTTCCTTTTTGTAGAGGGAAAAAGTGATTCTCACAAGTGACTCTTCAGTGGATGAGAGGTTAATTGAAGGGTCTAAAGCAATAAAAGAATCACTACTTAAAATCAGATTTGTCAATAGCCAAGTCAAGCCACACTGCAAATGAATGACCCTAGACCCGCCCCCACACCCCCATCACAACAAACTAATTAAGGCAATGCACAGGATAAACAAGGTAGGTTTCTAGTTTTCTACAGTGAGATTCCCACATTTCTTCTGATGGGTTTCCATAACAACTGCTTGTATCTAATATTTCACCTTCATTAATTTAGGTTAAATACACCATTACAATAATGCTAATCTCTTGTTATCTCTTACTAGAAACAAAAGAAAGAAAAACTCTTGTATCAATTATTTTTCTATTCGTCTAACAAGATTTCTGAAGGTTGGCTATTAACGACTCTGCAATTCCGTCGAGTTTCTCCCAGATAATGAGATTGGAGGTCACCCATCTTAATCATACCCTCCACAAAGGCTTGGAAGAACTCCTCTTGATTGGTGCTAAAGTTTCGCACGTACTCCCTAGTCTTTTCGTTTGTAAAAAGTGTTTCATCTGAATTGAGAAAACCTCGTCCAGAGACTAAATCCTTGAAATATTGGTTATCGAACACAAGGGGAGTTGCGTCGAGGTCCCCTATGACTTCTTCGTCTCCACCCTCTGGACAAAGTTTCTCAAGCATCTCCTTATACTCAATTTCTATGGCAGGGTCAGGCATGCCGGTTCCTGAGTGGTTGTAGAGGCGGTTGACGATTGAGAAGCAGCGTCCATTACCAACTGAATGAGAACCAGAGAGCGCTACAAGGTCTCTCACTGTTAGATCAAACTTGCTGAATAGATCGATGAGGGCACTTGCAGTGGATCTTGGGCTTGGCATGATTTCATCAGAATCTTCTTGGCTTGCCGTCAAGCTGTCTAACCTTCCTAGCTTGACTTCCCAGTAGGGTCCTCCAGTCTGCAAGAGACAAATTAATGAGGTCCATAAGAATTTAGGTGAAAAAATATCAGATTTTTCATGTTATTCGTCTCAAGAGTTGGATTTCTGTAGAAGTTCTTAATTGTTACCAATACAACAGCATCTCTGGAGGCCATAATGATTATATCTGCGCATGAGACAAGCCCAGGGCAGATATTTTCTAACTCTTCCTTCGCCTCATCGATGACTTCGTATGCTCTGAGTGAGTTAATATTGGAGAGAGATTCTTTCTCTCCGAGCATGGTAGGTGTATCGTCCAACAGCAACGATGCGTCACAGCCCTACGAAGATTAACAATGCTAATGGCATAAATAAGAAAGCAAAAATTATTAACAAAAAAAAGAAGAAGAGGAAATTGCATCAAACACAAAGGTAAGGTAGGTAGGCGAACGTTCACAAAACAGTCATGGAATTGAAATCGCATGACTGATGCGGCATTTCTCGGCTCCTTTATCATGGCTTTCCGCATGACTTGTCTGACCACCGTCTCCGCTTCGGGGCAACTTTCGGCGTAAAAACGCAGACGGAGTTCTGTTTGAGCGGCCAAAGTCGTCCACAGATTCAGCTTGACATAGATGAGGAGCATCATAATCCAGAGAGCAAGTGTGAGGGCTGACATCTTTGTGAGATTTAATTCGCAGAGGAAAGGTAAGGAAATGAAGGTGGTGGGTTTGCTGGTTTGCCAGGGATAGATGTTAATATAGAAGCGTGTATCAAAATTTTTGACTCATAACTGTAGCTTTGAAAACTTTGGCTGAGAAAACAGTGGGCGACTGAAAAGCTTGAATTTTTGAACTGAAATACTCGAATGAGCTATTACAAAGGTTTAAAAGCGTGAATCTGAAATTTCTGGGTTGTAAAACGAGATGAAATGAAAACCACAACTTGAATTTACACTGCTGGCAGTTTCTGCTTTGGGATCGATTCGAGTCCCTCCCTATTCAAATAGAGAGAGAGAGATGATTTGGATAATTTAAGAGATGCATTTCATCTTCATCTCGATTTGAGTTAGTAGTAGGTGAGACGGATTCCACCTGGGTTAGCAAACTGGGAGCTGTACGTGACCTTTCATGTTACCAAAAGTGAAAAATCAAGTTATGACTCTTTCTATTAGTTTTGCCTTTCCTGAGTCTTCTTCCACCATTAATGGCTTCCAAACAAACCCTCCGTGCTTTCCCATGTTGGATCTTATGTAGCATGGACCTGCACCGGGTCCAGGCAGTCTCTCTCTCTCCCCCACCCCCATTGGGTGGTCCATTTTTGGAATACGCTTTACATGGTTTACACACAGTGGGCTTTTCCAATCACAGTACATCCTTGCCGTCTTAGTTCCAAACACTGAAACACAGACAGGGCCACCCGCACCTGGGAAATGGACCATGTATCACTCTTAACCAGTTATCTCCTCATAATATCTCATTCTTAATATTGCAAGCTCAAGCTCCACAATTAATACGAATAATCAACCCCTCATAAAAAATACAAAATAAAATCAATTTCCCTCTCAATTTGAGGTTCACTCATTAATTTCACATTACAATTATTGCAAGTTGAATTTCATGAGGTCTATTCTAGGGTACGTGCTTGGGACCGATTTAATCACCATTCCTCTTCACCTTTTTGTAGAGGGAAAAAGTGATTCTCAACTGACTCCTCAAACATGCCCAGCTTGGGCACACCTCGCTTATATCTTCAGAGAGAGCTTTGTTGTCCGCAAGAGTCGAACCCATGACCCCTCCACTGAAAATCCACTGAAAAGTATGGATCTTACCACTCTACCAACCCTGCATTGACAAGATTTTTGAAAATTCTCTATTAATCATTTTGCAATTTTACGGATATCTTCTAGAAAATTAGATTGGAGCTCGCCCATCGTAATCATATCTCCACAAAGGCTTGGAAGAATTCCTCTCGATTACTGTTGAAGTTTCGGACGTATTTGCAAGTCCTTTCATTTGTGAAAAGTGTTTGATCATTTTAATTGAGACTTCATCCAAAGACCAACTCCTTAATTAAAGTGCTGGTCATCAGGCATGTTGGTTCCTGGGAGGTTGTAGAGGCAGTTGATGATTGAGAAGTAGCATCCTTTACGAATCAAGTGAGAACCAGAGTGGGCTATTATAAGTTCCTTATTTGATAGATCAAACTTGCAGAACAGATCGATTAGGGCACTTGTAATGTACCTTGGGCTCGGCAATGATATCATCAGTGTTCTTAGCTTTCTGTCAAGCTGTCTAACCTTCTCTGCTTGACTTCCTTGTAGGGTCCTCCAATCTGCAACAGGGAAACAAGAGTCCACAAGATTTTCATGTTATTGTCTCAATTGATTTTTCTTACAAGTTCTTGTTATTCTAATCATCCTAGAAAAACTGGCAAAATTCCAAAGTCTTGATTTGAAACTCTAAAACACTAGACGAGTTGGGAGTTGGAGGAATAGAAAAATAATTGACACAAGAGATTAGTATTAGTGTAATAGTGTATTTTATAGAAATTAATAAAGACCCAATTAGATGTAAGCTGCTTTCTCCTTTCTTTTTATTTGAACAAATTATATTTACATCCCTAATTAATATTTGCAAGCAATTATGTTTACACCCTGAAATTTATTTCTATTACAAATGTTCTTTTATAACTAACACCATTAGCTTTAGATATAAAATGACATGTTTAGCCTTAGTGAATTGTAATGTAAGATTCTAAAAAATAAAAAAAAAGTATATATTCATAAACTTCAATCAACTTTTTGGGAGAATTGTTTTTTTTTCTTTCAAGGAGACTTTTTAGAAAACGTTTAGAAAAAGTTTTTTTGAGGAAAAAAATGAAGTATAATAAATTTAAAAAATAAACAAAAAATTACAATCACTAGTATAGGTGACCATAGGCATCCTTACATTAAGAATTTGGAACTCAAAGTTGATCCCAAGCACAACTGAAGTAGTTTTGGTTTTCTTTTGGGGTAATTTTGGGAATTCTAAAATACATTGCATGTTATCATTTAACTTTATTATTATTATATATTTTTTGTTATTCTAATGGTACGGTTGTTATATAATTGAAAACATAAGGATTGTAAATATAAAAACCCACAACCAGTCATTGAAAATGATTCAAAATCCTGGACAAGATCACCATGCGTACTCAGCAGTGGCAAAAAAACCAGGTGCACTTAGGCCCCTAGACGAACCTCAAAATATTTCACATGAACAGACCCCAAAATATTCTCCATGAGCGGACTCCAAAATATTTTACATGAACGGACTCCAAAATATTTACATTAACGGACCCCAAAATATTCTACACGAACGGACTCCAAAAGATTTTACGTGAACGGACTTCAAAATATTTTACAGGAACGGACTCCAAAATATTCACATGAACGGATCCCAAAATATCCTACATGAATGGACTCCAAAATATTCACACTAACTGACTCCAAAATATTTTACATGAATGGACCCCATAATATTTTACGTGATCAGACACCAAAATCTTGATTTTATTTTATTGGACTTATCTTCTCCTAAGAAAAACTTGAATTATTAATATTTCTTTAGGACATATAGCTTTTATATAGGAGGGAAGGAGATAACTATTTTATATATGCATGGATTTGCCCTTGGCCCGAAAGAGATTTAGACTCTCGGTTTTGTACTATAATGCATTGATATTTGCATTCTCCAAAAAAACTTGTTGCGTGCATAGTGATAAATAACTGACTCCATACGGTATAGAATTCTATTACCATTCCTAGTAAAACTTAAGCTCCACTTGTTAGTAAAATCAATGGTTTCAGAATACAAAATTATCATTTCGTTTGTGGCAAGATAAGTGCTCATTATGTAGTTTTGGAGTAAGGTTGGTGGAAATTAAATTACATCTGTAAACGTTTTGCCCTTATTCATCTTTACATGTACACTTCGAAACTCAATGGGATTTTCTTTTTTGGTAAATCCTGATTAAAACACTGAAAATCCTTTTCAAAATTTTGTCATTTGGTTGCAACATAATGGAATCACTGCTACACCAGCGACACAAAGGCAATGGTTTGGTTAAGGGAACCCACTAGAACAGTAGCAAAAATTATGTCTTTGTAGGGCAATTGTCACTGCTGACCATAAATCAATAACATATCCAATCTTCTTGACCCATAAGAATTTATATTTTAATATTAATTATCATTTTTCATCCCTTTCTTCAATTTGCAAACTGAGATAGCTACAATTAAAAGAAAAAGACTATAAAAAAAGAGGAGTAAAACCTATCCCTTTCTCAGTGGACATTTTTGTTTTGATATTTTGAGCACTTTCACAATGTAGTCGATTATTGGAGCCTAGTACAGGAAGAATAGGTCTTATTACCCTTAAAATGAGACAACTCTCTTTCAAGCAACCCTAATCTCTACCATATCCATCTAACTTTTTGTGAAATGTCACACGTCTTTAAATAATTTTTTCAACTATAGATTGAGACTTCACAAACCATACGCATTTCTTCCACTGGGTTTCCATAAAAAGTCAAGGATGAGACTAGAGACTCACTTAAGAGAAGAAAAAAAGATGGAAAGAAAAGAAGAAGAAGAAGAGATGGATTTCATCTGGATTAGTGAGTTAGTTGTAGGTGAGAAGGATTCCACCTTGGTTAGCAGATTGGGAGATATACGTGACCTTTCATATTACTCAAAGTGAAAATTCAAAGTTACGAATCTTTCTATTTGATTTGCCTTAAATTTTTTGAGTCTCTTTCCACCATTAATGGCTTCGAAACAAACCGTAGCTGCTTGCCTTTGTTGGATCTTATGTAGTAGCACTGGACTTGCATCAGGTCCAGGGCTGGCTCACTCTCCTTTTCTCTCCTCCATTGGGTAGTTCACTTATAGAAATATGCTTTCCATGGTTTTCACACAGTGGGCTTTTCCAATCACTGCACATCCTTGCCGTCTTTGTTCTAAACGCTGAAACATAGATAGGCCATACCCATGCCTGGGAGAGGGACCATATGTCATTCTTATCAGTTATTCCCTCATAATCATAGAAAAACAAATTGCCGAAATTCGGCATTTGACGATTTTTTTTTCCAAAACCGAAATAGTCCGACTATGGCAGAGATATCGGCGATATCTCGCGATAAATTGTCGAACCATCAAAATGTGGTGAGAATTGAAGATTTATGTCCGTCTTCTCTGTCTCTCCTTCTCTCGATCTCTCTCTCCTGCTCTGCTCTCCGTCATCTCTCTGTCTCTCACTGTGATCTCCGTCTTCTCTCTGTGTCACTCTCTCGCTCTGCTCTCCGTCTTCTTTCGTTGTGCCTGTGAAGGTGTAGGGCCTTAGACTCATGTGAAAATTCGAATAGAAATTAGCGTGAGGTGTGAAGAAGAAAATAAATCCAATTTCCATTTAAAGCTTGGGCCCAAGTGAAAATGACATTGAACTTTTGCAGTTTTTAGTCATACACGCGATAGAAGAATGGTGGGAAAAAAATGACTCGAGTGTAAATTTTTGTCTTATACTCTTATTATAATATATTATGCTATCATTATTTATGAGTTTTCGACAATATTTACTACGATATGTAAACATTGTCGAAATTAATTCATAATATCGCTCATAATATCTCGGTCTTTGTATTACAATTTCATCATCTGGTCAGATCGTGAGGAGATCTCGTTGAAGCCGAGAATATCAATTCAATTTCTTTTATTAATTTGATGGGTTCACTATGGTAAGTGTTTATTTATTTATTTATTATTTTTTTTGAGTTCTCGAGATCGATTAAATCACTGATTTGGAGTGTGATATATCCATCCATCAGCCAGTGACAAAGTTGGGGCTTAATTTCCTCTTCCCTTTTAGTAGTATAGGGCAAAAGTGATTCTCACAAGTGACGCTTCGTGGATGAGAAGACAAAGAATCACAATTAGTAAAAGAATCACTACTGAGAATCAGATTTGCCAATTGCCGAGACGAATCACTTTAAATGAATGATTCCAAACATGCCCGACATCCCATCACAACAAACTAAGGCAATGCACAGGATTATAGCAAGCCAAGCCAAGTTTCTGGTTTTCTATCCAAATATCCATCCATAGTGGAATTCTCTTCTGATGCGTTTCCATAACAATTAAGTGCTTGCATCAAATTTCATCTTTATTAATTTTCATTAAATAAACTATTACAAAAATGATAACATCTTGCACTGGTTATTTTTTCCATTCGTCTAACAAGATTTGTGAAGGGGCGTTATTAGCAATTCTACAGTTTCGTCGAATTTCTCCTGGATACTCTGACTGGAGATCACCCATCTTAATCATGCCCTCCACAAATGCTTGGAAGAACTCCTCTTGATTCATGCTGAAGTTCCGCACGTACTCTCGAGTTTGTTCATTTGTGAATAACGTTTGATCGGAATTCAGAAATCCTCCTCCAGAGACTAGGTCCTTGAAGTATTGGTTATCAAAGACAAGGGGAGTTGCATCAAGGTCTCCTATGACTTCTTCGTCTCCACCTTCAGGACAGAGTTTGACAAGCATTTCCTTGTACTGAGTATCCATGGCAGGGTCAGGCATGCCAGTTCCCGAGTGGTTGTAAAGCCGGTTCACGATGGAAAAGCACCGACCATTACCTATTGAGTGGGAACCAGAGAGGGCTACAAGGTCCCTCACTGATAGATCAAACTTGCTGAACAGATCGATGAGTGCACTTGCAGTGGACCTTGGGCTCGGCATGATTTCGTTAGAGTCTTCTTGGCTTGCCGTCAAGCTGTCTAACCTTCCCAGCTTGACTTCCCAGTAGGGTCCTCCGGTCTGCAAGCAATGGGAAAACAAGGTCCATAAGAATCTATGAGAAAAACAAAAATCAGATTTTCGTGTAATTATTCTCTGAGTCAAGTTTCCGTAGAAGTTGTTATTACCATCACAACTGCATCTCTTGAGGCCATAATGATTATATCTGCACAGGAGACAACCCCAGGGCAGATCTTTTCTAACTCTTCCTTCGCCTCATCAATGACTTCGTATGACCTGAGTGAGTTGATATTGGAGAGAGATTCTTTCTCTCCCAGCATAAAAAGTGTATCGTCCAGCAGCAACGATGCGTCACAGCCCTACAAAGATTAACAATGCTAATGACATAAGAAAGCAGGAATTAACGAAGAAAATGAGAAAATGAATCAAATATAGAGAGCTAGGCATGGCATACATCCACAAAACAATCATGGAATTGAAAACGCATAATCGATGCGGCATTTCTCGGTTCCTTTATCATGGTTTTTCGCATCACTTGTCTCACTACAATTTCCGCTTCAGGGCAAGTTTTGGCGTAGAAACCCAGACGGAGGTCTCTTGCACCTGCCGAGGTCGTCGTTGACATGGAGAAGAAGGCTACAATCCACAGAGCAACAATGAGGATCGACATTTTTGAAGATTTTGAAGAGTTTAGGGATCGGAGATGGTGGTGGGTTGTCGATTGCTTGCCTGGGGGATCGACTTGAGGGTTTTTCTCACTACTCAATTTGTAACGAGAAGGAGCGTATGAAGCTTGGAATGGGGGAGGGGGTCTTTATATGGAAGGGTTAGATGGGTGCAAGCAGTTCTTGTAATTCCCTTCTGCCTCTGCAGTGTACCAGCTCTCACATTGATATGAACTTTTGGACAATCTAAGGGGTAAGATTTAGGATCTCACTTATGCATCAAGGAAGATATTCCCATTTGAAGACTCTTGATCCTTTAGGCTCCTCCTTGGTTGTCGAAGTTAGCAAAAACCAGAAAAGAAAATAATCTTCCTCCCCCATGCAAATCATCATTAATTATCTTCTTACCTCAAAAACAACTCCTTTTTTACCTACTACAGGAAGTTGAGGGAAAACATCTTCTGTCTGAACAAGTGCACTTATATGCTAAATAAGTGATTGAGAAAACAAGAAAATTAAAAGATTAATGAAAAAATTTTCAATTTAAAATAAAGTCTTTAATCACAGCCTTCTATTTGGTATATAATTGCATTGTTGTGCACAACAGAGAGATGCGCACGATATATGATTTTCCCCCGAAAGTTGATGGTTTCCCTTAGATGGAAAGCAGGAGTAAATTCAGTCGAAAGCTCTTTGAATCCATAAATCCAAACGGCTGATATAAAATCTTATGCTTTAGGGTAGGATTCATGCACCAAATCTTCAATATATGCTATCTAGAGTCGGTAGCCACGTGACAAATTGGATACTTTTAACATTGCGATAGGAATAGGATTGCATGCACCGTGAAAACCAGAAATGGCTGGCAAATGTCAATCGAACGTTTCTATTTGGTGTGAAATGATGGAACTTGCTTCTTCTCACTTGTCTTAGAATAGGGAGGAACATTAGATAAGGAAACTCATCAAGAAGGGTTGTGGCCTACTGCTTTGGTGCCATTTAAGGTGCCTTAATTGGTGCCTCTACTTCGGTTATAACTTAAAAGTCCTTTTCTATTTTCTATCCCCATTCAATAAGATGGTATTGATACTGGTAGTCAGGAAAAAAATGTAGGAAGCTTGAAGGGAGAGTGTCACACCCCACCCAGTCGGATCTAGTCATACCTAAATACTCGTGGGGGTGATACACCGCAAGACCTAGATTCAGTGACAATTTCATATAACATATGATATAATAAAATCAAACGGACAAGAAAAAAATAAAGGTTCAAATATAAAGTTATCAAATCTAAAATAATGATTACAATCATCCATTACTTCAAATCAAAAGTTATAATATCAGAGTTTTGAAAAGAAAAGAATATAGTTTTCTTCGCAGTGAAAAATAAACTAAATTAATTCTTTAATATAATCCAACCCCATAAGAACAATCTTGGCATCTGGCATGAAGCTCCATGCGAGTCTATATCTTCTTCAGTTGCTTCCTCAAGAAAGTCTACCGGCGACAAATCCTCCACTTGGAAGGAGTCTTCATAACATGTAGTATATTCTAATAGAAACAAACATATAAAAATGAATAAGTTCAACAAAACTCAATGATGTCAACTCAATATCATATTATGCATTCATTCACAAAATTCCACATCACACATCTAACATAAATATCGATAATGTAATTAATGATAATGATATGATATTATGCCCCTAAGTTTATTATGAAATCTCTATGGTAGACATGCATTAAGTTTATACACCAATCTCCTTTGGGTGGTCTTAGTCACTCTTCCATCAACAAAAGACGATGTCTATTGGATTCTCCGCGGTTGTTGGGTAAACTCCTGTTAAGCCATGGTTGGGGCATAGGTCACCACTCTCTCACGTCACCGTTGGTATGAGGTTTGGCGTGTGTCAAGGATAATCCTAGGCCCAGTGCAAAGTCATATAGTCTTGTACTACATATGATATAGATACTTCCCCTATGGTACCAATCAATTCGGTTCAATATCCAATATCTCCCATCATGCCTAGTGCCCTTTTAGTCCGATATTTTCCCACCTATGAATGAAATCCTCAACGGGAAGCATCTGTTGGATCTCATTCCTTAACCCAGTGGTCATCCACATATAATGGACAAGATGCTCTCCATGTTCTCTCACGGATTGGTTACCGGTCTTGAGCGCCCATGAGTCGTTATCTATTATATGCAACCCTATCGTTCTATGATGATAGTAGGCCTGCTTGACATTCAGGACTCAATCTCTAACATTACGAGTTAACTGGCTTTAATACCCCTTCCGGAAGGGTAGTATTACTCATGAGATTACCTAGCCAAACACTTATAGACACTTAGCATTCATGTATTTAGGTTTAGAAACATACTCATGTAAGTTCACTAGGATAATGGTTGACCCCATAACCCTAGATAGTAAAAAAATATAAGAGAATCTAAGTCTCAAAACCAATCCCATTCACATTCTCATATCACCATTCAAAAAATATTGAGAAATAGAAGCAAACATATTTTTTTATCTTTCAACAGTCACACACATAATCACAAGATAATACTAAAGCAAGATAATATATCAATAATGAAAATTAATTAATATCATTAAATATGCAATATAAGGTTAAGTATATTCCTCATCTTTCACTTTGATCCTTTCTCCAAAGTCTAAAATTCACTCCCACAAGTTGGTAACTAAAAGATAAATAAACCTATTCATGTAAGAGGATTAATAATCATAAATTAGAATCAATTTGGGTTTCAGAAGATATCTCAAAATCTTCTTCTCATGAAAACACAATCCTGATAACTAGTTTAAAAATGGTAGTTTTCAACCTAATTTGTGAATGGTCACTATTTCGCCACCGATTCGAAGTTGAATCAAAACAAAACTTTGGAAAAGTTTAATTGGCAGTAAAATGATCTTAAACATACCTTCAATTTGATCTAATTCGATCTAGATAAAAAAGCCCCAAATTGGCACTCCTAAATTGCCCACGAGTAAAAATGCGAAATCTTTTGCAAGGATTTGCACCAACAACTCTCATACAAAAGAGCAACCTCAAAACAAGAATTTAAGAGCATCCAATAAACCTAACATGCTTCTACTACCGCAATCCCACAAAAGAATAGAAAAGAAACCCCCACAAACTATGTTTAAAGAGAAGGATTTAAGAATTCTCACATTTCTTATTGTTCCCACAACAATCCAAGTCACAGAGTACCTTTGATTAGATGGGATCTACTATTCTCCTTGGTTTATCCTCTTCCCAAAGCCTTAGCCCCACTTTAGCATTAGAAAATGCGTTTAGAGGTGAGTTAAAACATAAAATAAAGTTTTAAAACCTGAAATCTCAATTCTGTCCCGTAACTGGAAAATGGGTGGGGGGTTGGGTCACAAAACCAGCCATTCAACTGGTCCATATTTGGACTCCCATCCGAACTCCGATTTCAGTAATTTTTGACTTGAATGAAAGGTCTTTCGATTATTTACGTTTGGATACCTTAACCTCGCCAATTGGACACTCCATCGTCGGTCTACGGACGTACAAAAATCGTCTTTTAACGCCATTGTGATTGACCTTCTCTCTTCTCTTAAACTCTAGGAGAGTTTTCAAGTCATCACTAGGGTCATACACCAACATTGGGTCCATTTTTGAACATTTGGGCTCTTTTTGAATAGTCCACAGTTGTTGTCAACTTGAGGCCCGAATTTTCGATTCTAAAACCACATGTTAAAGGGATAGAAATCTGAAAAATTTCACAGAGAGACATAGAAGGCTAGGTTATGTGATTCTCAAGCTCCAAGGTATTCAAAGACATAGAAAGCTAGGTTACGTGATTCTGAAGCTCCAAGGTGTTCAAAAACAAGAAGTCAGTTTTCTTGATTTGGGCTGTTATGTAGGGTAGTCCAAGAGTCCAATTAATCATTTTCTCCACTCTACATTTACGTAGCATTGGTGGGCCCATGATTTGAGACATTGGCGATGATCAATGCCCGATATTTTTTTTACCGATACATGTTGGTATCGTCGTATAAATTTTAATGACGATTTGCTATCAAATACCACAATCGCGACGTGACAATGCAAACACTTAAGTATATTGAGACGATGTTGCGGATTTCAATTCCCAAGATATCCTCCAAGCATTTATTGACAATGATGAAGAATGCCAGAGTAGTGGGAACTGGGAAGCATTCCCAATTTTCTGATTTCTAGAAATTTGAGAATTTTAATACTCTAGTCTTCTTAAAATTTTGAATATGTATATAAAAAAACAAAAGAAGATATATATATATTTTTTTCCAACTATCTATAATTTTTCAA